>NC_084800.1:81051714-81354744 GCF_963169125.1 Humulus lupulus
AAGAGGTGAAGAGACTTGTATTCACTTATATTTCAATGAGAAATTAACATATATTTATATACAACCTAGAAAAGCTATTCTATGAAACTATGAGAGAATAGGAAACTAATTAGTCCTAATTCATAGTTAATTTACAGTTAATATGAACAACTAATATATATAGCTAACAATAATGAATGAATAAGTTACAGTACTATATATACAGAATTTACAATAGATAAAATAGGAACTAACTAACTAATATCTTACAAAATAGGACCTGCCTAAACAGCCTATGAATCAATCTTTATACGACTAATTCTACAAATAGAATTAGTGAAAAGTAACGGCAGCGGTTACAGTACTTGCTGAAGCACATCAGTCTCCTGTCCACGAAAAGTTGTCAAAATCTTCCTCAGATTTTATCCATACATTAAAATTTGTAGCTACTGACCTCACCCTTTGTTAGGATATAGAGGAAAAGTTTAGCTTGAACATGGAGAACTCTATCTGCTGCTTCTCTGAGAACAAAATTTTCAGTAACTTAATTAGTGAAAATCAAACTGTTGAATCAAACATCAGCTCCCAACAAACTCAGGCAATGAAACATTACCCATATTTATAAGCCAATGTTTTTCCACGTGGAAGAAACAGCAATTAACTGACCAGACCCTCTATGTGGACTCCTGTCATGTACGAAACTTTCTCGCGAGTGAGTCTATTATTGTGGGCACCAACCAAACCAAAATGCACCTAGCCAGAAATAGAAGCCAAAGTGCACATGTACTGAAATATATTTTTGTTGCATCAATATACTTATGAATTAATCTAGGAGATAAAATCAATTCAAAAAACAATGGTTCTGGGTTTAAATTTTATAATAGATTTTGTGAAGAAAAGAGAGTGAGAGGAGCGTAGAATTTTGACTGAGTGAAGTAAGAAAAATCGGTCTGTTTTATCATGATAGAAACACGTAATTAAAATTGAAATAAGCGCCAACACTTCTCTATGTGAAAATTACCTTTCTAGCCAACTTCAGAATTACCACAAATTCCATGTTCCCCCATGCTCAAGATGGTCTGACTCCAAAGGGTAGTAATAGAATTACAATCTAAATATTTTCAGCAAAAAAAAAGAATCACAATCTAAATGAGAGGCAAAATGTTCACAATCAACTTCCACATGATTGATTCACATTTTGATAGTGCCTATTCAAATCCTTCGTGTCTATTGAACCTAAAAATTGCAACCCGACCATTACAGCATTTGTAATATGTAGATTGCTTTTCAACATAAACCAGCGTGCAATAACAGTTGCTAGTATAGTATAAGTACAGTAAAACTAGAAACTTACCACCATGTTCACAATGGAGAGCTTTCTTTTAAAATCATCATTGAAAATGACTCAATATCCTAGAGCTTTACTTTAAGCTCACTAATGAGGTCGGCATCAATAGCTTGATAAGGTTATTATGAGAGTGAAATGACAAAACCACCTGGAATTAATAAATTATATCAGACTAATCTGGTGCTCAGAATATACACTTATTGCAAACAAACAAAAAAAAATTCATAGTGATAAGATATAGCACCTTGGGCTTTCACTTCATTTATGAAGCTTTATAGCTACCTGGTTGCTCTATCATCTTTAAGTACTCATCAATATCAACATTAATATTGTATCTCTTCAATATTTCTTGCAATATAAAAGCTACACTTTCTGCAGGCTTCTTGACCCACTTCTTCTCAAATCCAAGCACTAGGGCCCTATAAGTAACATTATTTGGAAGAATACTACACTGCACCATCCTACACACCAAGTTACATGCATTATCCATGTTCCCAACACTACAAAAACCATGAATGAGAATGTTGTACAGTCTCAGGTCTGGATTCAATCCAATGTCAAGCATCTTCTGGAATAAAGCATTGGCTTCTTCCATATGGCGTTGCCTGCAGTATCCATTGAGGATAGCACTGCAAGTCACAACATCAGGCTTCACTTGGTGCTCACTCATGTAGAACCACACCAGAAAGGCCTCTTCAAAGCTCCCCCTTTTTGAGAACCCATCTATTAAATTGGTAAATGTCACAACATCTGGGGAAAGCCCCCTTTGAATAAGCTCATCTAAAACACTTTCTGCCTCATTCACGTATCCTCTTATCACAAGACTATGAATGAGAGTATTATAAGTTACAACATCAGGACATACATTAGAAGATTTCATCATATCTAAAAGCTCAAAAACCTTCTGTAATTGTCCCTTCTTTCCATATCCGTGCACTAATGTATTATATACAACAACATCAGGTAGCAAACCATCTGTCATCATTTTCCAAAACAAACATTCTGCCATTTCCATGGTTCCAAACTTACAACAAGCATCAATGAGTGTTGTGTATGTAGTAACTGATGGTTTAATTCCTACTTTGAACATTTTTCCAAGATATTGAAAACCTTTCTGTATGTCCCCTACTTTACAGTATCCTCCAATAATACTTGTGTAACTAAAACAATCTGGCAACAAGCCAAACTCAGTCATCTCATGGAAGATTCTAGAAGCTTTTACAATGTTGCCATCCAAACATAAAGTGGATATAAAGCTATTGTACATGAAAATATTGTGTGGAAGCTTAAAAACCTTCAATATATTAATTGCTTCTTCCATATGTCCCGATTTACAGTAACCATCAATAACTGAACTTAGTAACACAGAATCTGGAGAGATACCAAACTGAGTAATCTTAAACAATAAGGAGGTGGCTAAATTTGGACAAGACATTTTGCAAAGTGTATCAATGATAATAGTATACGAAACAACATCAGGTTTCATCCCATAATTTCTCATTTGGCAAAGCAATTTCCAACCACTTTCAAGATCACCTCCCTTGCAATAATTATTAATGAATAAGCTAATTGTAGAAGCATTTAATCCCATTCCTCTACTCTGGATTTCATCCAACCATTCCCATGCTAATTCCAACTGCTTAGATCCAATCAATTCCCGCAGTAACGCATTATAAACCCTACCTGACGGATATATGCTAAGGAGGTTCTTCATTTGACATGTCAACTTAAGAGCTTCATTTACCATGTTCTCTTTAATATAGCAATTAACAAGCATGCTACATACAATCTCTAAAATATTTCTTTCAGAATGGGTTTCATATAGGACTGCTAGCAACAAACTGGGTGATTCCTCATCCATATACTCTCTCACAAGACGTAGCAGTAAATCCATTGTCCTATGCTTCATGTTCCCAGAAGTCAATATATGTATCATTCTACATACTGACCGTATAGTATGCTTTGATCCAATGAAGCTCTCTGACCACTTAAAAAAGTACCAAGCAAGATTGGCACTGGAACTCTCTTGAAACAGATCATCAATAATCCTTATGATATTGAACTCATTCAGATTTATCATGTACCCATTTCGAGAAGCCAAGTTCCATCCGCAATTTGTAAGTATTCTAGAGATATCCTTCACCTCATGAACCTCTGCTATTTTACTATTGAAATACAACACATCTTTTTCACAAATCTCAGCCACATCTTTTCCAACAGAAAAAATCCCATATTCTTCTCTGGCTCTAAATGAACTGTGCTTAGCCTCCAGCAGTTTAGAATCATCACTAGGAATGAAATCATCAGACACTAGGCATGAATCCTCCAAAACAGATGTGGACGGTAATGCAAAATTCCTGAATGAATAATATATGAATGGATTCCTGAATACCAGCTTTGCTGCAGTTTTGCACTCATTCAAGATAGAAGATAAACTTTTCATGAACGATCGTAACACAGAAAAAAGTAGCTGCATTATATTAAGAGTTTCACACGGAAATTGGCATTAATTATCACAACAACATAAAATATACAAATGTTCTCACAACTGGTTAAAGAAACACCAAACAGCGAGTTTCACATGATATATTCTCAAACTCAATAAGCAAATTTCAATTATAAGAAGGTACGCAAAAATTTCTTGAATTTCCTATCGTTTAATTTTCAACAATGAATCAAATCCTGCTTGCAGAACGGTACAAAATTTCATCTTCACTTACAAGAATCTAAGCTCAGTTGCTACATTTCTAAAATCTAAAATCAAACATATATAGAAATGAAAAATAAAGAGCAACTTACATAAGATACCGGATAGCGATGAAGGGTAGAGAAGTGGCGAAGTGAGTTGGCTGAAGCGGCGGCGGAGATGGAGTTTAGGGTTTCTGCATGAGTTCGAGAAAGAATCAATAGCTTTGCCGGAGGAAGCAGTCTTGAAAATGGAGAATTTTGAGTTTGCTTCAGTGGGGGAGAATTGAGCTTCAGAGCTAAGACTAGGCTTTATCAATATGAACCTGTTAATGTTGTATGACTACAAATTTTTTTAATACGATAATATCAGTTATTATGGCAAATAATTTTAATTTTTTTACAAAAATACTTCTAATATTTAAATACTTATTTTATTTCTTAGTCTTCATTTTTAATATCTCTATTCTTTTACTTTCTATTTTGTACGTCTCGAAAAAAATATTAAAATTTTAAAAAAAAAATATCTAAAACAAATATTTGAATAAAAAAATACAAATTTCCATTTAAGTGAAAAAGTAACCAATAAAAAAAACAATAGAGGGATAAAGAAAGAAAAAATAATAAAACATTTAAAATAACACTAAAAAAAATCTAACTACATTTGGCTAAAAAAATATAATCATGTATCATTTGATGTATGAGTGTTTTTAGACTTTTTTTTATACTAGATACATGCAAAGTGCAAAGTATATTTGCTTAACTTTATTTATATAATTTATTAATTATATTTATTAAATTTGTATTATTTTTATATAAATTTCAAATAAATAATTAATTATATATAAAAAAATGACATAAACATATTAAATGAAAAATTAAACTAAAATATTGTTCGTATTTTTTTAAATATATATAATATGATAATTTTTTAAAATATAAATGATAATTTTTTTAATAAAAATTAAGATTATGTATTATATATTATTATAATGATATTTTATAAAATGTAAATGTATATTAATATAAGTAATAAATATTTAGTTTTGTATTAAATATTATAATAATAATATTTTATATATTTGAATTCATATTAATATAATTAGTAAAAAAAATAGAATTATATATTATCATAATAATATTTTATAACATTTAAATTTAAATTAATATAGTTATTAAATATCTAGTCTTGTATTATATATTATTATAATAGGGAAATTTCACTTTTAATACTTAATGATGCCTAATATTACCAAAAAATCCCAACACTAATAATATTTTCAATTTGATGCTAAACATTCCTCTCATACCCAAAATACCCCTCCCATTATATCAAAAAATCAGAAAACCTTCTCTTCTTCTCGCTTCCCTTTCTCCTCCCTCTCTCTCTCTCATTCTCACGAAATCATCCATAAAACCTACAGATTTGTATAATTTTCTTGTCAAAATCATTGTTAGTCATCTCCATTGTCTCTGTGAAGTCGTTAATATCAAAGGCAACATCTATTTTGAGAGTTTTTGGAGGAGAAAAACCATGGGTAATAAGATTTTACATTTTATGTGTTGGGTATTATTTGTTTACATTTTCTTGGCTATTTTGAACAGATCCGAGCCTATATTGGTGTATTTTTTGGGATTTTTAGAGAGATTCTGCGATCTATGTTTTCTGGGTTTTCTGCAACATTTTTGCTCGATAGCAGCTCGATAACGGTTCGATACGAGCTCGATGATACGTAGAAGAATGTCTTGTATGAGCTCGATGTAGCTCGATGTGAGCTCGATTATAGCTCGATAGGTTTGGTTTTTAGTGCTCAATTGTGCTCGATGGAAACTCGATAAGGGTTTGATTGGACCCTGCAATATTTGAGCTCGATAGGTTTAGGTTTTCTCGATATGTGCTCGATAGGGTTCGATGGAGGGTTTGGTTAGGTTTTATGTTTGGTACATGAAATGGTAGCTCGATGCTAACTCGATAAGAGCTCGATGCTAACTCGATAAAGCTCGATGTTAGCTCGATAAAGCTCGATAATGTTCTTTTTTAATTTATTTCTGAAAAAATGACAGTTTTCCTGACAATGTTAATGTTTTTTTTTCCAACGCAGGCTATATTGTCTATGTTTTTGTATCCTACAATGGTGTTTGGGAATTACAAGGGAATAAGTGGATTTTCAAGGACCCTCAATGCATGGTGATACCGATGGAGGATACTGTAACGTACTTGCAACTTCTTGACATATTGCACAAGGAACTTAAAGTTGATAAACAGATGTATGAGTTGAAATTGGAGGTTCCTTACACTTGCGACGACCAACCGTTTACACCCGTTCATGTTGAAAGTGATTTTGGTGTCCGTGCATTCTTAGGAGTAACATCCACTACAAGAAACAAGAGTTTTTGCGACGCGTTTGGCATAACGCGTCGCAATAGGCAAACTTTTAGCGACGCATTTTACGACACACGTTGTGAAAAAGGTTATAACTTAAATTTTCAATTGTGCTCTTTTCACGACGCTTCTGAAGCGCCGCTGAAAGGAGAAAATTTTGGTGCGAAAATTTCCCTCTAATATTTTGTACTTTTGGTGACGCATTTCAGTATGTGCCGCGAAAAAAATCATGAATATGCCTTCAGTGATGATTTGTTGCGTCACGAAATGTATGATTGGGCTAAATAATTATTTATATTTAAAAAATTTAGGGTCATTTTTTGCGACAAATATTTGCATTGCCAAATGATGCTTATTTAGTGGGAAAAATTCCCTCCAAATTTTTTTACAATTTTCTGGGATGCAATTGTGTGTCGCCAAATATTCTTTTCAATTCATGTTTTAATAAATAGTTATAACTTATTAAATAAATTTATTTTATATATAGTTTTAAAGAATTATTATGTATTATGGCAAGTTCTTTAGTCCCTCACGGGACTTAGTCGAACAAGTAGGACCCAAAAAAATTGTCAAGTGTCATGCTATTAAATTATTTGGTGTTTTTATTATTAAATTTTTTTACTTGATGAGCCGGTGATGTAAACTAGTTGTAAAAAAATATTGAGTCATGGTCTGAAAAGTATGGGCAAAATAGTAATTTGCAGGTAAAAAAAGTCTATAGTGGAGGGCAATAAGGTAAAATTAGTATTGTGTTCAAACATATTTACGATATTGGGAAAGTAATGTTTAGGAGTCACTTAGTAATTTTTAAAGGAGTAGTCAGGAATAACGTTGTATGTAAAAGTAATGAATTTCCCAGTAACTCATCTGCATATAAGTAACATTTTGATGTCGGTAAGTAATATTAAATAGAGTGGTTAGTAATAATATAATAGCTGAAAGTAAAAAAACCGAAAGTAATTATTGTCTGTTTTTTTTGCGAGTAACAAATGAATTGTCTTAGTGAATATCTCAGTTTTGTTTGACTTGTTTATGTAAGATAAACTCATTGCAGGATCTTTATTTATTTTCATGCAATTTACATATTATCAAACAAATATGCAAATTCCTAGAACATGCTCCTATGAATTTGATACAAATGCAGAGTAAAGTAAAAACTTACATTACGCAACGGAACTGGAATAACTCCATCCTTCAATTTCTCTAACCCTTGATTCCTTTTTGTAGCAGAGTATTATCAAGAGATTGAACAAGATCAGCAACACAGTCTTCCTCACCAAGCATTTGATCAACCTAGAACTAGTGTGGGCTGGTTCTCAACACATGAGATAGAGATCTAGAAAAGAAGAAGAGAATGTGGCTAAAAAAGGATTAGAGTGTCTAGGTTTTCACTTACCCAAATCAACTGAGACTGACTTGCTTTTTAAAACCCTAGATATCATATTCCTTATATAGGCAACTTAATGGGATTTATTTCAATTTAAATTAATTAAAAATAATAAACAAAAATAAAAGTCTTGGGCTGCCATAAATGGACTTGGGCCCAATCTCTTTGTTTTGAATTTAAATCCCAACTGGGCCTAAATTCAAAACTTTTTATTTATTTATTTATTTTTAATTAATTAATTAAATCCTTATTCAAATTAACTAATTATAATTTGAAACTTGATTTAATATTATTTATTTATATTGATAACAATTTATCAATATTAATAAATTTACCCAAAGATTCTCTTTTATTCTCTAAATCTCATATCTCTGTAAATTTTCCAAAATTGACCTAGTCAGCTTTAAAAATCCTAATTGATAATTAAATCAATTAATTGAGATATTCTAGATGATTTACTCAAAGGTGATGCAGGGACCATGGATCCATGAAATCAAGCTCCAACAAGTTACCGTGAATTTATTTACGAATAATTTTACTACCTTATTAATTCCTCGTGACTCCACTATAGACTCGGAATTGAACTCTTAAATTCATAGAACGTATTTTCAAAACCATAAATACGTTATCCATTGTTATATCCATTACAATCAGTCAATCCTCTATCGATGACTTACTAACGAGCCGGGTGCAAATTACCGTTTTACCCATCATCAGTATTTTATCCTTAACTCCCACTAAGTTCCTTATAAATGATATTTCTGTGAACTTAATCACAAAAATGAGATCTCAATCATTTAACCTTTTGAACAAAGCAATTAAGGAAATCATCTTTTCACTTCTCATACAGAAGTTATAGATTTTGTATCTATGAATAATACTCCCACTCAATTACACTAATAAATCTCCAAGATGTAAGTATGGGCTAGACCGTAGGGTAAGCTGATAACGAACAAGTCAAAAGATTTAAATAATACAATTAGCAGAATATTATCACTCAGAATTAAGATCGACTTAATATATGGTCAACGTTGTGACATTGATTAGATTTGATACAAACGATACTTATTTATCAATCAATAATCAATATCAATCCTAGTAACTAAATACATCCGATCTTATCTACTTGGTCGAAGCCTTGGACAAGACATCACACCCTGAATGTGTAAGTAGATCATATCGTAGATTGCCTAATCAGTGAAAATCCAATGCACTGATCTAATCTTAGGACTCGTTCTTTTGAACATATAATTACAATTATAATCCACTGTGACCTAGTCACTATAATTGTAACTATCCATATGTTCGGGATTTTATTAATGTTTGTATTATTTCAATAATCATGTAATAAAACAAGCAAGCAACACAGTTGTCAAACTAAATGATTTCTACTGCTGTTATTGATAATATGAAATCGTGCTACATGTCCGACATGGTTTTATAAGGGCATAAAACCCAACAATTTAATAGCTTTAGGTTGTATAGTTAATTTAGAATGAATTTTGGCCATTATATGGTATTTGGTATTTGGTATGTAAGACTTTCCCTTTGCATAAGTTATTTTATAATCTCCTGATGTGTAACACAATTAGAGTATAATAATAATAATACCACTAAACGTACCATATTTAAGTTATAATATTTATATGGTTGCTCGATTAGGAGTCACTACTTTGTTAAAAAAAGTATGATTAAAATATTTCTATCATAAATGGAGACTAAAAATTTAATCTCATACAATATAAAAAGATGATTAATTGATGAATCATTCATACTATACTTTTGTAAATTCATTTGACATGTACGGTGAAGTACATAGGTTTAAATTGCAAACCACATTGGCGGCTTAGTTGACGAGGAAATTAATAATTTGTTATTAATTAGATCCATTATGTGGGCCCATGTGTACTATTGAACTTCTTCTTATAGCACACGTAACTTGTAAAGGGGGAGAAAGATACAACACATAGAACCATATTAGTTTATTGGCTGGGTGGACCCAACTATGTCTGCTGCCTCCATGTGGTGTTATTGAGAATTTAGTTTAATGATGGAAGAGAAGAGATTTAACGCCCATTTTTATATATATTGGCTCCATAAGGGCAGCCTTTTATATAAGAATTTTTTTTTAACGGTGTGCTAATTACTTTAACTTTACATATTAAAAGTTAAATGCCAATCAACGTTTAACTCACTCCCATAACGGGTTACGTGTTTCAGAATTTTTTTGTCAAGTAATGTCATACCTTATGGAAGTAAGTAAGACATACAGACAAGTCAACATGTTAAATATTCAAGTAACTGACTTATTACATGTGTGTTATCACCTAATTCAGATCATATGCAGTATATGGTGCCTCGTTTATTGATAAATCAAATATCACTACCAAGTATAACTCGTACACACGTTACCATATACTAGCATGCACTACATCAACTCCGTAGGCCACAAGTTATATATATATATACGTGTAGCCCTTGTGTTATGTTCATCTTTTATCTGAATCATATTACTTTCTCCTCTTTTCAATTTTAGTTTTCTATCTACCATGGATCATACATCCCCTGGAGATGGTAATGTATTTGGGTGCCCATACTTTGATGAATTATGACTTGAGCAAATGGAATACATCAACTACATATTGTTGGAGAACTTGAGGTTGGAAATCGAGCGGAGTGAGTTGGAGAATATGTACAACGCCACAAACATGCAATACTCTACGCTAAATTCAGAGATACATGGGCTAGAAATGGCTTTAGGGGTGATGTAGAAGAAGTCCATGGAAATGGCACGTGAATGGAGAAAAGACCTCCAAGCCATGGTTGCCACGATCGAGGAGCTCCGTACCGGGTACATGGCAAAGAACACGACTATCGTCCCAAGTCAGAAGCCACCCATGCAGTAGTTACATATTTATAATTTTATACTACGTACGTTGTAGTGGTGTGTATGTGTTATATTTGATTTTGGGTCCATGGGTCGAACAACCACACTAGTAGAATGTTCTTTTTGGGTTCGCAACTCCTAGTGTTGCTGGTCTGTTTTAATGAGTTCAGAAGACTCTTTTCCTTGATGTGTAAGACCATTGCAACCCTTGTCCATGGGCCCACGTAATGGATCTAATTGAGTTCAGAATACATGAGCCCACGTAATGGATCTAATTGAGATGGCAATTGGTACCAGGTTAAAGGGGGTCCCCAAGGGTATATGTGTATTTTTGTATCATTCAATCAACAAATTCAAATCCAACCATTCACTCTAAAAACTAACATATCCTATGGCTCACAACAATTGTTGGACTAAGTCCTGAAAATGGCAACTGAGGGACTAAAGAACTTCCCATTTATTATATGTATTTAAAATATTATTAATAACAAATAAAGTTTTAATAAACTGACATGTATTGTTTTATCTCTCCGCCTTTTTTATTTTATCTCCACTCAATAAAATAAAAAAACTTGGAAAAACCTTCCCCTCACCTCTCTCTGAACCCTCCTCCCTTCCTCTCAACTTTCCATTTCTCAATCGACTATCTTCAACAAATTTCCTCTCATTCATTGTCCATCGATAGCTCCATCCACAACTCTACTCTCATTCATTATCCATCAGCAGCTTGACCCGTTTCCGCCTCTCTCTCGACAATGTCCGAGGACTCTCTTCGTCTTCGGTGATGACCTTTCACTCTACTCCATCGACAGCTTTCATCTCGACAACCTTTCACTATGTTCCAGCCCTCCATCGACTGCTTTCTTCTCAACCCCTCTTTCTAACTCAGGGACGCGGGACGATTCTCACAGTTCACTGAAATGGTAAGTTAAATGTCTTAAATTATTTTGATTATATTCTGAAATAATTTTGATTGTCAAATTATATACATTTCTGGTTTTTATTTTGTAAAGATTCTGCATTATTTCTTATGAGGCACAATCTATATTAATCTATATTAGTTAGATTGTTTTATTCAGTGTCTCTTCAAGAGGCATATACTCTTATGATTTTACTTTTTATTTTTTGTAATTTGTTTGTTTCTGATTTAATCTCAATGCACGCAATTATGCTTCTTCTATTGCTTTTAATTTAATTTCTTATCTCTGTTATGGGTTTAGCTTATATATATATACACATCTCTGTGTCTGTAACACCCCAAACTCCAGGGACCGTTACGGTGTGCCTTGTAAACAGTGCTAAACTCGCTAATCGAGTCATTTGGCCAAAACGTGTAACTAAGTATGATTAGCAGTTTAGGGTTTAAACATTTTGGTTAAGACGTAACGTTTCACTAGAACGTTTAATATATCCCGAAAATAAAGTTTCAGAGTTTATTACAGAAAATATTTACAGCAGACCGTTCTAAGCGACAAAACAGGGTTCAACCCTAGTTCCACTTTAAACCTCGGCCGTGGCGGACGAGCAGCTGCATATGTACACGTCATCACCTAAGCCCTCCAACTCAAGGATGGTCCAGCTTCCTCTTGCCTTTACCTGCACCACGTAGCACCCGTGAGCCAAAGCCCAGCAAGAAAACACAATAAAGTGTGACATAGTCTCAACAACGATAATAATAACCATTCAGGACTATCAGTCCAAGCAGATAGGTGACAATAGCCAAAAGTCACAATAATGAGCATCGCTCCTTCTAGCCATGTGACGATAGGGTCACCAGGGCTTAACTGACAAGTGATCCTTTCATAAGTTTTATTAGGACGGGTGCACGGTGAATGGTCACCAACATAACCTTCCTCCCGACCCTAGAGTCGTGCAATGGACAGCGTCCCTTGGCCGTGTGACAAACAGTCACCGGGGTCATATACCTTGGCCATAAACATCTGGTCATAGACCAGGCAAGCGCTTATAGTTCTCATTGACCTTCCGGTCGGTCCAGCATTAATACCCCATATGAGTCATTCAATGCCGACCTTGATTAGATCTAATCTTTAATCGGCCTGGCGTTCACAACGCACTGCCACTTCTGACCCTTGGGTCGGTAAAACGCGACCAGTGCTCAGCCCGTGGTGAACTTAACTGATAAGTCACAGCTTCACAGACGGATCTGACACCATTGTCGATTCTGACTAATAAGTCAGCGCCATACACAGGTAAGCCATGCCACCGAACATATATCACATGCTCAATATCCATAAACAAGGTATTCAGGATGCTTACTTAACAGATATTAATACGATTAGGACTATGCATTAACACAGAGGCTCAAGCTCTGAACGATATCGCACCCAGTATACGAAGTATGTCCTAATCACATGTTTCTTATGCATCATATGCAATATATTCAACAATCCAACACGCACCAATAACAGCCATGCATGTCACGTTTAGTAGTCAACTAACACGCATCAAGAATAGCCATGCATGTCATACATAATAATCAACCGACATGCATCAATAATAACCACGCATGTCATACTCAGTGATCAACCAACACGCATCATAATAGCCATGCATGTCACATGTACACAGGGTGCAGTTTTCTTACCTCAAAGTCGAGCTAGAACAATTTAAAGAACGACCCTTGAGAACGATCAACCTTTAGTCCTTTAGAGGTCACCTAGTCATAACCAAATATAAGGTATCATCAATAAAAATGATCACTGAGGGTTCCCAAACCAAATCCCAGGCCCCGAGACATCAAATACTACTCAATCGGGTACTAGGTCCAACCCCGAGGCCTATGGTTTGAATCCCCAAGCTAAAAACCACATTTTAGCAAAATTGGCCTTAAGGGCCGCGGCCCTCCCCTGCTGCGCCGTGGCGCGCCTCCAAATAGAAAGGCTCCCCCCCTGCCAGACGCCAAGGGTCGCGGCGCACCATAGCTGCGCCGCGGCGCTCAGCCCAGACCAGGCAAAAACCAGCACGCGAACTCAGAATTTTCCCCTGCGTTTTCCCTTAGAACCAGCCCCTCAAATTAGCCCAAAACCTCTTCCAAACACTCATTCAAACCTCTAGACATCACCCATAACCTCCCCTCATCAAAACCCAATCTTATCACCCATCAAAACCCCTTTAAATCCAAACTTCCAACAAGAAATCAAAGCTGAAAAAACCAAAGAAGAAAACAGAGTATCACCTGAATTTAATGACTAAAACTCACCTCTACACGGTTTTGAATCCCCTTCAGTGGTTGAAACAAATCCCCTAGCTACCACCTTTGATTTCCTAGCTCAAAACCCCAAGGTGGCTCTCAAAACTTGGAAGAGAGATGGAGGAGAGTTTGTACGGGAGAGAGATGAAGAGAGGATGAGGATGGCTCTGTTTTTGATTCTGCCTTCTACAGCCTACTAAACCTCATGTATATCCAAGCCAAATGACCTAAATGCCCCTAGGTCATTTAAGGGCTCTAAAGCACTCCCAAGGGTAAAATCGCCCTTTACAACCTATACCGTTAATCATAATTAACGCTTCCCAACTCCCGCTAATCTCAATATCCTCAAACACCAAAAATTCATATCCCATTACCGTTTAATTCCCGGTAATGCTCTAACCATTGATATCACCCCGAGACTCACCCCGAGCCCCGAACTTAAACCCGTTATGACTAGACCGACCACTTACACCCCATGATCGTCTCATGTCGATAAGCTCGAACCAATCCACCTTATAGTGTGGCTAAATTAATTAATCACAGTCATGCACCCAAAATATACAATTACGCCCACAGTGGCCAAATTACCAAAATACCCTCACAATAATAAATTCTCCCATATGCATGCATTCACCATCATATAATAATATAATTCACGTAAATATGCATATAATCATTAAATACTATAATAAATCAATTATGGCCCTCCCGACCTCCTAACCAAGGTTCTAAACCTTATTAGGAAATTTGGGGCATTACAGTGTCTATTGATTAAGTTGTGGAAAAAGCTTTTATCCATGTGTAAAATCACTTTGAAGAAATACGAATTTCCACATTTGGTTTATATATTAATATTGTTATTATCTTCTTGTTGTCTTATCTATTTGAGAGTATTTGAACCATTGTTTTCTTCTTCTTTGTGTTTTTCAAGAACAAAAAATGAAGGGGTGTTTACTTTTAGTTTGGCGGGTAATTATTCTAAAGTCAACAAATACTATTTTTGGTGTATACTTGTTAGGAACTTTAGCACATGGTTTTGTGTATAATGCAAGATACATATATATATAATTAGTCAAAATTGTATAGTGCTTTCTGTGTATATATATGGTCTCATCTCTTTGGTGCCACTAATACTTTGTTTTGGTCTTTGATTATAAAAAAAATCTACACATTCTTGATTATATATATTTAGTTAAAATTGTCCTAGTGCTTAGCTCTCTTTCCTAAATAAAAGAATTAAGTAGTGGAGTATTATTAACAAATTGGATTTATTGTATTGTAGTTTAATCAAATATTTTTTCTGATCTTCAATTTTTGTAGCTTTTGTGCTGTAAAGAGATTACTCTTTCTCTGGTTTTCAGCAATTAAATTGAGTCCTTTAATGCAGAAATTAACTATAACTGAGGAAGCATGCGATTCTCTTATCTTGTTGTGTTTAAATCAATTCATTGTGTTTTTGTTATAATATTTATTGTCATTCGATAAATTCCACTATGACACATTTTGATGAGTTTAGTTCACTGTGACATAAAAAGTAGACATTCTATTTACTTTTGCATAATAAAAAATTAATAACTTGCTCAAATTTTAGATTCTTTTAGGAATGGATGAGTCTATGGCGGACTTGTCATTGATCTCTGGATTGTCCCATTTTGGACAATTCAAGACATGTTCTTATATATTGTAAATATATTTGTGTCAGTTCTACAACATGACAATTGACAAAAGTTGGATGACTGTGAGGAATCGACTCTCTCGTGAATATAGAGTTGGTGTCCGCTTGTTTCTCCAACGAGCTGCTCAATATGCTAATGAAAATAGGGAGATTAGATGTTCGTGTAACAATTGTTTGAATCATCTGCTCCAACCACTACCTTTAGTGGAGCTACACTTGGTACAACATGGAATTCAATTATCATACAAAGTATGGGATTACCATGGCAAAAAACATGACCATCCATCTGCGGAGCAAGAAGTTATATTAGATGGTGGTGTGCATGATGAAATGGTAGATATTTTGGCTGATATAAGTGGGCATGTAGAAATTGGAGAATCCAGTGAGCCTATTCAAGAAGGAAATGATCAAAATAAGAACCTCGATGAAATATTCAAGAAAATGGAGAAAGAATTGTATCCAGGGTGTGAAAGTTTCTCGGCGCTTAATTTTTTAGTGAAATTAATGCATGTGAAGGTGTTGAACAAGTGGAGTGAAAAATCTTTTTATATGTTACTTGGCTTAATGAAGAAAGCATTTCCCTTCGCAATATTGCCCAATTCTCACTATGAGGCAAAAAGTAAGTTGAGTGATATTGGACTCGGATACGAGATAATACATGTCTGCCAACATGATTGTGCTCTATTTTGGAAGGAGAATGCTGATCTAAACAGGTGTCCAATATGTGGCGAAAGTCGATGGGTAAACAAAAGCACAAAAGGAAAAAAGGTTCCAAAAAAGGTGATGCGCTACTTTCCTTTAACTCCTAGGTTGAAACGTTTATTTAGTTCAAGACACACTGCACTTGATATGAGATGGCATGATTTCGAGCGACCAAAAGAGAATGGTGTTTTGAGGCATCCAGCTGATGGTCAAGCTTGGAAAACATTTGATAAGAATTATCCAGCATTTGCAATGGATCCTAGAAATATGCGATTGGGATTGGCAACTGATGGTTTAAATCCATTTGGAAACATGAGCACGACATACAACATGTGGCCTGTAATGTTGGTAATATACAATATGCCCCCTTGGAAGTGCATGAAGTCAAACAACTTGATCTTGTCTCTATTAATACCTGGACCAAAATCTCCTGGAAAAGACATAGATGTATATCTACGACCACTTGTTGAGGAGTTAAAATAACTATGGGAACAAGGAGTACATACTCGAGATGCAGTGACTGGTGATAATTTTTTAATGCGTGCAGTAGTCATGTGGACCATCAATGATTACCCTGCATATGCTATGATGTCTGGGTGGAGTACAAAAGGATATAAAGCGTGTCCAACTTGCAATGAAGAAACTCCTTCCAAAAAAATAAGGAGTAAGATTGCTTATATTGGACATAGGCGTTTTCTTCCCATGGATGATGAAATGAGAAATAGCAAAAAATTTGGTGGAAAAATTGAACGAAGAGGGCCTCCAAGGAAGTTAACTACTGAAAATATTTTAGCACAGTTAGAACATTTGCAAGATAGACTTCCTGGTAAACATAAAGAATACGGAGGTGTTAAACGCAAGCGTTCACCAGACGAGCTTAACTGGGCAAAGAAGAGTATCTTTTTCCAACTAGAGTACTGGCAACATTTACCACTCAGACATAATTTAGATGTAATGCATATTGAGAAAAATGTTTGTGATAGTATCCTTGGCACTTTATTGAACATAGAAGGCAAAACAAAAGACACAGATAAGGCTAGACTTGATCTTGAAGACATGGGGATTAGGAAGGAGTTGTATCTTTACAAAGATGGTCAGAAATGGAAGAAACCACCAGCTTCATATGTTCTAAGTAATGAAGAGAGACGTTTGTTTTGTCAATTTATTAAATCAGTGAAGTTTCCAGATGGGTTTACTGCCAACTTATCAAAGAATGTGAATGAGGATGATAGTAAAATATCAGGGCTTAAGTCACATGATTGTCATGTTTTGTTGCAACGTTTATTGCCAGCAGGAATCAGATCATTCTTGAAAAAAGAACTTCGAGAAACTATCATTGAGCTATGTAACTTCTTCCAACAAATATGTGCTAAGATTGTAAACATAAAAGATCTTGAGAAGATGCAAGATAACATCGTCATTATTTTATGCAAGCTTGAAAGAATATTCCCTCCGACGTTCTTTGATATCATGGTTCATTTAACTCTTCATTTGCCTAATGAGGCAATAATGGGTGGTCCGGTACATTTTAGATGGATGCATTCCATTGAACGAGCCATGAGTATATACAAACAATATGTTCGCAATAGAGCACGTCCAAAAGGGTCAATTGCAGAAGCCTATATAGTGAATGAGGCTTTAACATTTTGCTCAATGTATTTTCAAGATATCGAAACTCGTTTTAATAGACCGGAAAGAAATGATGAAAGGACGGAAATATGCCCACCTCGAGAAATTTCTGTTTTCAAGCATGTTGGTCGACCATTGGGCAAAAAAGAGGATAAAGTTCTTGAATCATCACTACGAAGTAAGGCAGAATGGTATGTGTTGAACAATTGCCAAGAAGTTGAGAAATATCTTTAGTAAATCCTTCATGCTTTCATTTAATCTTTTACTTTTTATTTACATAAACTTTGTTTTTTATTATAATTTAATTAACCAAATGTTTATGTAGTGAACACATGGATGAATTATGTGCTAGAGGGGTGCAAGATTTGGACCAGCAACAAGAAGTTGAGTTTCCAACATGGTTTAGAAACAAAGTAAGTAAATAAGATGCATTAAGTCAATTGTGAGATGTTATAATTGTATTGAATCTTAATTTTGGGTTAATGATACCATAATACTTTTGTAGGTTAATGAAATGCAAGAAGATAGATCGTTTGAGATTTCTGATGAATTATATGCCTTAGCTAATAGATGCAATTTTAATGCATACTCATATTCTGGTGCTATTGTGAATGGTGTTAAATTTCTTGTGTAGCAACGAGATGTAAGACTAACCACTCAGAATAGTGGAATTTTTGTTCCTGGAGAGAATGAACAAAACTTCGATGGTGTCCTTCAAGAGGTCATAGAATTGTGCTATTTAAAGGATTGCACAGTTCTGTTGTTCAAGTGCAAATGGTTTAAAACTAACATTGATCCTAAAAAAAAAAGAATTAAAGAAGACAAAAAATTCACAAGTGTGTATATTGGGGAAGAATGGTATAAGAATGATCCATTTATACTGGCATCTCAAGCAAAATCAATTTACTACTTAAATGATGACAAGAATGGGCCATTGTGGAAATTGGTGCAGACTCACACTCCACATAATTTGTGGGATTTTCCAAATGTTGAAGAGGCAAATGAAGTTGAAGCATCTATGGATGTGCATATAGTACAAGAAGCTAATTCACAACCATTTCAATTAGTTGTGGAATTGCCACAATTAGAGAATATGGTCTTTCAACATGATGATGTTGAAGCAATTGAGATTAATAATATTGATCATTTGCAGTGTGAAGATCTTGTTAGAGGCATAGATGACTTTATAGTTGATGATGAAGATGTTGAAGATGATACCTTAGAAGAATATGATGAAGATTATGAGAGTGATGATAGTAGTGATAATGAAAATTGACGATACATTATTTGAGCAAGTAATATGTATACATATATTGTTATATTTTATTTTCTTGGTTTATTATGCTTTTTAATAAAAACGTTTCATGATTTATATTCTTGCTTCATTATGCTTTTTAATTAAAAAAAGTCATTATTTATTTTCTTGCTTTATTATGCTTTTTATTAATAAAATTTTAATATTGTAGGATGTCTAATACTGCCACTAGTAGTGGAGGAATTGGTGATAGTGGAGTTGGAGAAAGCAGAAGCGATCCAAAGAAAAAAAGATGTAGAGAGGCATCTCGAAGTAGAGCATTAGAAAAACATCTGAAAAAGAAGAAGACAGCCAAAATAGATGTCCAATTTGATGACTTTACAGGGAGGAGTATTAGGACACATGGAGTTTATTTTAATAATTTGATAGCTCAACTTGTTTGAGATACAATATCTCCTCGTACACATGCTGGGATGATGTGCCAAAGGAGGACAAACAACTTATTTTTGATCGTCTAGACGTGAGTAATTAATGACTTGATTTAATTCTTTCAAAATTATTTATTTATCATTATTATTATTTTGCAAACCAAGTTCAATTATGCTAAGACAACTATTATTAAAGATGAAGTGGAGCAGCTTGCGAAGAAAGCATTACGTGATAATAGATATCACATGAGGGCTCACAGGAAAAGACTTGGAGGGTTTAAAAACAAAGATGCACCAAAGAGTAAACCTTACAAAAAAGTGAGTCAGAATGATTGAGATTTTTTCTGTGATTACTTTGGCAAAGAAGATCAATTGGTGTAATGACCCACTAATCTAGACTCTTGGACCATTATCGAACTATACATACAAATTCTTACTAAAACATACATTTGCGAAAATACCATAATTTATTATAAACTTGTAGAAACAAAGGTTACTTTCATAAAATATATAGGATATGGGTACCCATTGTCTTTAAAACAAAAATAACTTAAAGTGAAAAGAGTTACATAGAAAATGCAGAAAATACATGTAAAACCATAAAAGATAAAATGAGACTATATCCTCGAATCGAATAACGCTCGACCCCTTGACTCCATTCACCATCGATACACATCCTCTAAGCGTCACGAATCTTACCGCCTCTAAAGCTATTTTCCTGCACATAAAACAAAAAGGAATGAGCCTAATGCCCAGCAAGGAAAATCTAACACATAGTCATAAACATAAATTTCATAATAAACGTAAAGACATAACATAACACTTAATACATACACTTATTATAATGGCCATTATTACTTGGGGTCCCATAGACTAAACAAGCTTATGCCCATGAGATTAGTGGGGTCCTACTAGTTAAGTAGGCATATGCCCATAATCTTTTTGGGGTCTTGTTAGTCAAATAGGGCATAAGTTATGCCCAAGCCTACAAACATACACGTTTATAACATATTCATAACATATCATATTTCATAACATATACATAAGATAACATAAGCAATACACATATAGATTCTATCCTATTTTCCTTACCAAAGTTACCGGGATATGATGGACTGAGATGGGACTTTTGGAACACTCCTAAAACCATATGAGAAAGAGTGAGTCTTATGAAGAAGAAGAATTGAAAAGGATGGAAAGACTAAACCATTGAAAAAAACATACTTACCGAAACTTATGTGCTTAAGAACTTGGATTCCCTAACCAAAATAAGAATGAGGTTAGGGGACTGAGTAGAAGGTTATGAAAGAGGAAATAACATAAAGCAAATGAACTAAAGTTTTGGGTTTACCTCAAAGACTTGAAAGACCAATCTATACCACAACCGAAATACTATAGAACCTCACTTCCCAAAGTGTTTGATAAGCTTATGATGTTTAAGCTTATGATTTCCCAAACCAGGTGTTTACACTCTCACACTCACTTAGCACTAGCAGCTTCTGAACTTAGAGCAAAAGGTGAATAATTGCTGGGTACTAGGTCCTATTTATAGAGTTTGGGAATGAAAGTATCTTGATTTTTACTTGAATAAAAATAATGGCTTTTTAGGTGAAAATCATTTGAATAATCGTTCAGCAGAGGCTGAAGACTCGTTCAAAAGATGCTGGACTTTTGAAGAAGTTTGAATGGCTGAAAGGAAAAGAATTCAAAAATGTTTGAATTTATGCTGGAGGAGGCCATATATCGCCCCCTGTAGGCGATATATCGCCTGGGCCAGTATGCCCGAGGCGACCGTCCATCGTCTAGTGTTTTCCGTATCTACGTGCTGCGATATATCGCCCCCTATAGCTGCGATATATCGGCACACGCTGAATATTTAAACACGAAATTACACATTTTTAGCTAAGTTTGAATGGAGTAAACAGCCTTGACTAAGCCTTCAACGTATTCAAAGCTGATGACTGACCCTATAACATTCAAACTTTACCCTTATTTAATTTAATCCTCAAAAATACTTAATCCTTAATTACCCATTCATAACATGTGCTTAAAATCCTATTGGTTGATATCTAAACCTTATAGTATAATAAATATAATCCTTAATTATCAGTCATAGAATCAAACCTTAGGTTATACTTAATATTCTTAAACTATAGGTTAAACTTAGAAAATCTATAAGTACTACTATGAGTGTCCAAATAATTCCCGGTCTGAACCAAAAATCCACAGTAACAAAGATAATACTATACATACTATAATACTACTAAATATTAGCTAAGTAAAGTTCTTGGACTCTACAATTCTCCCCTACTAAAAAGAATTTCGTCCTCGAAATTTACTTACCAAATAACTCCGGATACCGGCCTTGCATGTCCTCCCCCAACTCCCACGTTGCCTCGCGTTCAGAACTATTGCTCCATAGGACTTTGACTATAGGAAAGCTCTTGGACCGTAACTGCTTCATCCCCCTATCTAGGATGCTAATCGGTCGTTCCTCATAACTCAAGTCCTTCTGGAGCGCTATCGTATCGTACTTGAGGATGTGAGATGGGTCTGACACATACTTGCGTAACATCGAGATGTGGAAGACATTGTGACTATCGGCTAGTGCTGGCGGTAGGGCTAGTCTATATGCAACTGGTCCCACTTTGTCCAATATCTCAAAAGGACCTATAAATCGGGGACTAAGTTTTCCTTTCTTCCCGAACCGCTTGACACCTTTCATAGGAGATATCTTCAGGAAGACTTGATCTCCAACTTGGAACTCCACATCGCGTCGCTTGGTATCCGCATAGTTTTTCTGTCGGCTTTGAGCAGCAAGCATACGCTGTCTAATAAGCGCTACTGCTTCTTGAGCTTGTCTAACAGCTTCAGGCCCTAGAAGCTGCCTTTCTCCTACCTCGTCCCAGTGTAATGGTGACCGGCACCTTCTTCCATATAGTAACTCATAAGGTGCCATCCCGATCGTCGACTGGTAGCTGTTGTTGTATGAGAATTCGATCAGCGGTAAGTACTTGTTCCACGGTCCTCCGAAATCAAGTATACACACTCGTAGCATATCCTCTAAGATCTGAATCGTACGCTCGGACTGCCCATCTGTCTGAGGATGGAAAGCTATACTAAGACTTAACTTAGTACCCATGGCTTGCTGTAAGCTTCTCCAAAATCTTGACGTAAACACCGATCCTCTATCTGACACTATCGTCTTGGGGATTCCATGCAATCGTACAATCTCTTGGATGTAGATGTCTGCATATTCGTCTACCGTATATGAAGTCTTAACAGGCAGAAAATGAGCCGACTTGGTTAGTCTATCTATGACTATCCAAGCGGAATCATGCTGCTTATTCGTCTTTGGCAGACCCGTCACTAAGCCCATGGCTATATCGTCCCACTTCCATTCTGGTATGCTAAGCGGTTGCAATAATCCTGTAGGCCGCTGATGCTCCACCTTCACTTGCTGGCATACAAGACACTTAGATACATACTCTGCTATCTCCTTCTTCATCCCTGGCCACCAATAGACTGCCTTGATGTCATGAGTCATCTTGGTAGACCCTGGATGAACTGAGTATGGGGTGCTGTGCGCTTCTTCTAGGATCGTCTTCTTAATACTTTGATCGTCTGGCACGCATACCCGATCCTTATATCTCAATAAACCTTGACTGGATATTGAGAAATCTGTAGTCTTGCCTTCTCTGACTGCATCCATGTGTGATGCTAGTGTGTCGTCATATCCCTGACCAATTCGTATGTCCTCTAGCAGATTTGATTGGATAGACAAGTTAGCCAGCTTGCCTACAACCACTTATATTCCGGCACTGATAAGCTCCTGCTGTAGCGGCTTTTCTATTCCGGATAAGGCTGCCAAATTCCCATAGCTTTTCCTACTAAGCGCATCGGCAACTACGTTCGCCTTCCCTGGGTGGTATAGGATTTCACAGTCGTAATCCTTGACTAACTCCAGCCACCGGCGCTGCCTCATGTTAAGCTCCTTCTGAGTAAAGAAGTATTTTAAACTCTTGTGGTCCGTATAAATCTCGCACCGTTCTCCGTAAAGATAATGGCGCCAGATTTTTAACGCAAAGACCACCGCTGCCAACTCCATATCGTGAGTTGGATAGTGTTGCTCATACTCCTTTAACTGACGTGAGGCATAGGCTATCACCATGTCGTTTTGCATCAGCACGCATCCCAATCCTAGCTTTGATGCATCGCAGTAGACAACGAACTTATCGTTGGGTGTTGGGACGCTAAGTACTGGTGTTGAGCAAAGCTTATCCTTAAGTAACTGGAAGCTTTCCTCACACTTATCATTCCAGTTAAACTTTTGTTGCTTCCGGGTCAGGTTGGTAAGTGGAGTGGCTATCTTAGAAAAGCCTTCTACAAACTTTCTATAATAGCCTGCTAGCCCTAAGAAGCTTCTTACTTCTGACGCGTTCTTTGGCCTAGGCCAATCCTTCACGGCCTCTACCTTCGATGGATCTACTGCAACTCCGTCTTTTGATATGATGTGCCCGAGGAACGCCACTTGCGAAAGCCAAAATTCGCATTCCTTGAACTTGGCGTAGAGTTTATGCTCCTTCAATCGCGTCAAAATCAACCTTAAGTGTTCCTCGTGCTCTACTTCGTTTTTGGAGTAAATTAAAATGTCGTCGATGAACACAACGACGAATTTATCCAAATAGTCTTTGAAGACCCTATTCATTAAGTCCATAAACGCGGCTGGCACGTTAGTAAGACCAAAAGACATAACCAAGAACTCGTAATGTCCATAACGAGTCCTAAAGGCTGTCTTAGAGATATCTTCTCCCTTTACCTTGAGCTGATGATACCCGGACCGTAGATCGATCTTAGAAAATACAGTCATGCCTCGGAGTTGATCGAACAAATCGTCAATCCGAGGTAGCGGGTACTTGTTCTTAATCGTTACTTTGTTCAGCTCACAGTAGTCTATGCACATTCGCATACTTCCGTCCTTCTTTTTCACGAATAGTACCGGAGCTCCCCATGGTGAATGGCTTGGCCTAATGAAACCCAAGTCTAGGAGTTCTTGTAGCTGCGTCTTTAACTCCTTGAGTTCAGTAGGTGCCATCCGGTATGGTGCCTTAGAGATAGGCTCGGTGCCCGGTACTAATTCTATCGTGAAGTCTATTTCTCGATTTGGCGGCAATCCTGGCAAGTCATCGGGAAAAACTTCTGGAAATTCTTTTATAACCCGAACATCTCCAACCTTAAGTGATGTCTCCTTCTCCACATTCGTGATGCTGGCTAAGAACGCTTGGCATCCTTTCTCCATCATTCTCTGAGCTTTGAGAGATGACACTAACGGGGTGCGTAGTCCTGAAGCTTGTCCCATGAAACATAGTTTCTGGCCTTCGGGAGTCTCGAACATCACCTTCTTGCGTCTACTTATAAAACTAATGTTTAGATTTATGTTTGGCAGAAAATATCAGAGAAGAATGCGATCAATCGGTCCTTAAGGCCACTTGAGGGCGGTCATGGCTCAAAAACGCTGGTCCAAATTATTCATGATGGGGTAGGTGACATTTATTAAAAGTTATTTGCTTATTCATTAATACAAATATGTTAGTAATTTTAATTTGGTATTTTATTTTCAAGATAAATCTTGAGACTGGTGAGCTTCCAAGTTTGATTGATACCTTCGAGCAACTCCACCGTAAAGGTAATAACTGGAGGAATGAATGGGCTGAAAAGAAACATGTAAGTTTAGGGTCTGATTGGTTCGCGATTAGAAAACTGTATTTTTGAAAAGTGGGATTCTGAAATGAAAATCTGAATTTAGTGACTGAAAACATGTTTCTGAAAATGTGATTGGTTTAATGTCAGTAAACTGTTTTTGAGTTTTAAAAAACTGAATCTGTGATTGAGATTAAATTTGAAAATATAACAGAAACTGAATATGTGATTGGTTTAGCTGAAAGTAAAATTTAATTATATTGATAAATTAAAATTTAATAATATTGCATTAATTAAATTCATAACAATATTGCATTGTCATTAACTTTGATTTTTTTTATATTAAAGTTATATTTTTTTAGGACACGATTGATTAGTGATTTAAAAATTGTATTTTGAAAAAGTATGATTCTGAAAAAAGAATCTAGATTTAGTGTCTGAAAATATGTTTATGAAAATGTGATTGAATGTATTGTCCGTTAACTATTTTTTAGTTTTATAAAATTGAATAATTTTTTGGTAGAAAATCTAAAAATTGAATATGTAATATATATATATTTTTTATTTTTTGTATAATAATAATTGAAGTGAAAATATTTTTTTATTTATTTGTTGTAATTTTTATTTGATCAATGATTTTTTTTAGCAAATATATTGTAAATTAGAATTAAATTATATTCTGTTATATAATTTTATAATTAATTATTTTACTAAATTTATATAGATAAAAATTTTAAAAAGTAGATTGACTTGTAAAAATGACAAAAGAAAAAAAATCAAGACTATAAGAAAAATAGCAAGAATTTTTTTTTTTTTAAATAGTAAGATTATACTGAAAACATTAAGGGGCTAATTGGTAGTTAATTCAAAAATATAATTTTAGAAAATTATTTTCAAATCAAATGATTTGAAAATAAAGAAAACAACAATTTGTTGTTTTCTCTTTTGCTGAAGGATTTTAACTTAGTTTTCAAAAACGGTTTTTTTTATTTTCTAAAACAAGTGTGCCAATCAAGTTTTCATTGCTGTTTTCATTTTTTAAAATCTGAAAATGATAAAACTGTTTTTGAATCCCCTACCAATCACACCCTTAAGTACTTGTATTTTATAAATCTAATTTTATATATTAAATTTATTATGTATTAATACTGATTTTTCTTATCTATAAAGGAAGCAATGATACAACTTAAAGCCACTCAACCAGTACAGCCTACAGAAGGGGTTGATTTTTCTGGTTCTGCCTCAACTATGGAGCCTATAAGCCAGGCTAAGGACATGGATATTATGACACAGGTCATGGGCTCACGATCTCGATACATTAAGGGCTTAGGTCCATTGCCTAAATTATCTGTAGTAGGAGGTACTAGAGCGACTAGTAGTAGTTCATATCATCATGTTAATGCAGAGACCATTGTTGAACTTCAAGAGGAGCTAACTTCTACCAAAGAGGAGTTAAATTCTACCAAAGAGGAGCTAACTAAAAACAAAGAGGAGTTGGCTAGAAACAAAGATGAGCTAGCTAGGAACAACTTGGCTCTTCAGAATCAGACAAAGAGAGTGGACATTTTGTTCCAACGTCTTTCTCATTTCTTTCTTGGATTTTCTTTTGAGGATCCCTCGTCTCAAGTTGGTCCATCTTAGGCTTTGTTTTATTGGTCTATCCTAGATTTTCTTTTGAGGGTTGCTTGTCTTATGTTGGTTCATTCTAGACTTTTTTTTAGGATTGATCATCTCAAGTTGGTTCATAATATAGTTTCTTTTGAAGATTTCATGTCTCAAGTTACTCCATCTTGGATTTTGTATGGACTTTGTGGTTGTAATATCTTTTGTAGATACTTTTGGTTACTAACATTGTATATAATGGTTACTTGTATAAAATATTTTATCCCTATTATAATATTTTTAGTATTTTAAAAAGTGTTATATTTGATAATGTTCTTATTTAAAATATTAAGTAAAAATATAATTTATATTATAATAATTTTATTAACAAAAATAAAAGAAAAAATATATTTTTTATTTTTGGCGACGCAATATGGCGTCGCAACATGACACATGCGAATAACATTAGGGACGCATTCTGCGTCGCCAAATACAATATAGATTATTGTTTTTAAAAGAAGAGATGCTTTTTTGCGACGCGGTTTGCGTCACTAAAAGTTCAATTTTTTACAAAATTAGTGAATTTTTTAAAAAGAATCTAGAAGTTTGGCGACGCATAAATTCGTCGTTGAATTTTACTTTCTGCGACGCGTGATTGTTGGCGTCACGAAATGCCATACATGGCCTTTGGCTACGAGTTTTCGGCGACGATGCATGGTGACGATTGTTTGTGTCGCGAAAAGATTTGCGACCCACTTTTGGCACTTTTAGTGACGAGAGAATGCGACACAAAAAGACTCATTTTTTGTAGTGATCTAAAGAAAGGTTGGCCTTGTGTGTCACTCCTATTAAAAAGATTGTCATTGCAAACCCATATTCCACTCTCGAACCTGAGGGAGCAGCCAGTACTTTAGGATTTCCTATTGGTGACCTGAGGGACAACCAGTATGAGTACAACCCCTATGTGAATGATGATCCAGTAGCTGAACACAATGAGGACTTAGGATACAATTCAGTGGATGATGATCTAGTAGCTGAACATTTGCAAGTAGAACAAGCACAAGAACAACCAATATGTCATATTGCACGGACGAACCCACCAAGTCAAGGACGTCAAACACCTGGCACCAGCTCTAGTCGTCCTGGTGGAACAGAATATAACTATACAGGGAACATTTCAATATGTTCAACAGAAGATCACAGAAAATGGAGTGCTCCCATGTTTACAAAAGAAGATATCATGGCTTGTAGTCGTTCTGAATCACCCTCATCCGGTGTAGCGTTGGGGGAATTACATCTTGGGAAGACATTTGAGAACAAGTTGGAATTGAAAACCAAAGCGACTCTCTTTGCAATGAAGAATAATTTTGAGTTTATGGTTAAGAAGTCTGGTACTAATGTGTAGTATATCACCTGCAAGGATCCTGATTGCGGTTGGAGAATAAGAGGGAAAAAACTAGCGCGATCGGAGATGTTTGAGATCACTGTTTATAATAGTGTACATACTTGCTCACTAGAATTGTGACAAAAAGACCACCATCAAGCAGCACCTTCTGTCATTGGGCACCTTATCAAGAACAAATATGCTACTGATGGCACTAGCTATCCACCAAACAACATAAAGGAGGATATGAAGAATAATTTTGGGATCGATATGAGTTATATGAAGGCTTGGAGATGCAGAGAGAAGGCACTCGGTTATGTCAGGGGGACACCTAAAGAATCATACTCCAAGTTACCTTCTTACCTGTACATGCTGCAGCAAAATAATCCAGGTACAATAACTGATTTTTTCACAGATGACGGTCGCTTTCTTTATTGTTTCTTCTCACTCAGAGTTTGTAGAAGGGGATTTACATCATGTCGTCCTGTTATATGTGTGGACGTCACTTTCTTGAAGTCAAGGTACGGTGGCCACATGTTGTGTGTTGTCGCATTGGATGCGAATAACCACATTTATCCAATTGCATTTGCGATTGTTGACAGTGAGAATCATGCTTCTTGGAAGTATTTCATGATGAAATTGAAGGAAGCCATTGGAGTTGTTGATAATCTGTCTTTTGTATCAGACAGGCATGCTAGCATTATTCATGCTCTTGAGTTGGTATTCCCGGATGCCTACCACGGCGCATGCTACCATCACATAAGTATGAATGTAATCGCTAAGTTCAAGATCGATCATTGTCACAAGGAGATGTGGAATGCGGCATATGCATTTCGGAAGTCAAAATTTCACAGATTCTTCAACAATATAAAGCAAATGGATCCGGCCATAGCTCAATATCTCGAGGGTATTGGCTTCGATAAGTGGACTCGTGCTTACTTTCCTGGGAATTGATACAATGTAATGACAAGCAACTACGCTGAAAGTTTCAACAACAAAACCAGAGACGCAAGAACCTTCCCAGTCACTACTTTTGTGGAATTCATTCGTTTCACAATTCAGTCATGGTTTGTCGCGCGTTGTAAGGAGGTAGAGAAGTGCGCATCCAAATTAGCAACAATATATGAGAAAGATGTCTCAGGCATTGCGGATGATGCAAGGTACTTGAAAGTCCATCCTCTTGGACAATTTGAATTTCATGTGGTAGACCCAGAAGGTGATGGTGAGGTGAATTTGATGACCAAATCATGCTCTTGTGGTCAGTTTCAAATAATGGGTTACCCTTGTGTTCATGGTGTGGCTGCGGCCATGTTGCACAATGTCAACATTTACTCACTGTGTTCACCATATTACACTACTGAGATGTGGAGGGAGTCTTACAAAGAAAAAATTTACCCAACTGGCAACGAGGATGATTGGGAAGTTCCCAAGAACATAGAGAAAATGCAAGTTGGGGTTCCCATTGAAAAACAACCAGTTGGTCGACCGAAGAAGAATAAGGTGGGAAGAAGGAAGACAAACCGCACTCCATCGAATGGAGAAATCATTCGCAAAGAGCGCAAGTGTAGCATGTGTGGTGGTCTTGGCCACAACAGGGCTACATGCAAAGCTAGGCTTTAAACTCTTTTTTCCCATTTGAACGTGTTGTATTAATAAACTCTTTTTATTTGATTTTTCTTAAAAGTTATGTAAATGGTTCGATATGAAAATGATATTTCTCAATTATAATTCGATAACAGTTCGATATAGCTTTATATTAGCTCGATAACAGCCCATGAAAGTTATAAAAAAAATGATAACAGTTCGAAACTTTACATGTAAAGACCCCGTATACAAGATTATCATGAAAGTAACAAATTTTGATAATTCGATATAGCTTGATATTAGCTCGATAACAGCCCATGAAAGTTATAAAAAAAATGTGAACAAGAAATTGTACATGTAAAGACCCTATATATATACAATCATCAAGGTAACAAATTTTGATACCACAAGTCTGTGGTCCACTTGTTCTTGAACACCTCCATATTTTCATCGCAGATAGTTTCCAATGGAAGACCGACCATTAGATGCTCAATATGCTTGACAGCATACACACCACAATCCCCACTGTAAAAAAAATGTAAATATTAAGTGCACATTACTATAATTTTAGATGATGTTTGTTACCTTCTCTTTGACTAAGGGAGCTCATGTTTCTGTTTGCGATACCATGTGAACTGATGCGGCCTCTTTCCTGCTTATGGAATCTTCAACATCAAGCTATCAGTAAACAGTTTACTCTGCATTAACAGAGAAGGAAGCAAAAAGCACCATGGACTCATAATATCCTCAAGCTTTGCGTTACTAATCACTGAGTTGTCCGAATCGTAAACAGTCAGAGTCCAACTAGAAATGGAAGCCTCAATGGCAAACCAATGTTATTGTCCATAGTTCTAGCACCAATATACTATTGGGGTTTTATGCCCTAATTAAAACCCAAATTCTTTGTAATCTCATTTTATTATCAATAAAAGAATAGAAATCATTTTTTGACTTGGTCAATCACTTTGCTCACATGTGTTTATTTTCATGATTATTTGTTTAATATAAACTTTTATTAAATCCCGAGCATATAGCTAATCTTATTTATAGTGATGTAATCACAGTGGAATATAAATATGATTATATGTTCAAAAATAAGTTAGTCCTAAGATTAGTCAGTGCACCGGATTTACACTGACTTGCCAATCTACGATATGATCTACTTACACATTACAGTGTTATGTTCTTTCCAGAACATTAGCAAAGTAGATAAGATCGGATGTATTTGTTACATCGGACAAGACCGATATTGACAGTTGATAAGATAAGTAAACATACCGTTATTATCTATTCTAGTCATATCATATAGTTGACCATAGGTCAATTCAATCTCAATTTTGAGTGGTTAGTATTCTAACTGATTGTATTATTTGAGTTCTTTGACTTGTTCGTTACCAGCTTACCCTACGGACTAGCCCATACTTACATCTTGGGAACTCGGTAGTATAATTGAGTGGGAGTGTTAATCATAGATATGAACATCTATAGCTTCTGATAAAGAAGTGAAATGATGGTTTCCTTTTAGTTTGGTTCAAGGTGATAAATGATAGAGATCTCATTTCAGTAATTAAATTAGTTTACTAAAATATCATTTACAAGGAACTAAGTGTTTTAAGGATAAAATACAATGAGGGATAAAACGGTATTTTAGTCCTATCTCATTGTAGACCGTCTATAGAGGATTGAGTGACAATTATGGTTGTAACAATAGATAATTAATAGCGTATCTATATTTGTTATAGAGCGTTGTATGAATTCAAGAGTGCAATTCCAAGTCTATGGTGGAGTCACGAGGAATTAATGAGTTAGTAAATTTATTTATTAGATTTATGATAACTTATTGGAGCTTGATTTCATACGCCCATGGTCCCCATTGTACCTTGGATAAAATCATCTAGATAGTCTCAATTAATTGATTTAATTATCAATTAGAATTATCAAAGTTGACCAGGTCAATTTTGGATAGTTTCACAGAATTGTGTAATTTTGAGAAGAAAAGATAAATTATGGCAGATTTATTAATTAAGATAAATTGGTATCTAAATTAATAAATAAATTTAAATCAAGGTTCAAATTATAAATAATTAATTTGATAAAGGATTTAAATAATTATTTAATTAATTAAATCAATAGAAAATAATACAGGCCTTGATTTTAAGTCCAATGGGCTTATAATCAAATGGGAAATTTCACGGGCCTATAGCCCATGATAATTTCGGCCTAGGGCTTCAAAATGGCTATTATTTTATTGATTTTTTAATTAACTTAAATGGCCTAATTGAGTCTATAAAAGGAGTGCTTAGAGAGAAGATTTCGGAGAAGTTTGATAAGTCACAAGTCAGATTTTCTGATAGTTTTAGATTCTCTCTAAACACAAGTCCTTTTCTAAGCCTCTTTGTTATTTTCTCTTCTTCTCTCTATATCTATCTCATGTGTTGAGAATTGCCCACACTAGTCTAGGTGGCTCTAAGGATACATTGGAAGATCGTGAAGAAAATGTAAGATCGGTTTAGTTTCTTGATAATACTCTACGACAGAGAGGATACAAGAGTTAGAGAAATTGAAGGAAGGACTCTTTAATTCCGTTGCGTATACTGTAAGTATTCTATTTTTTGTTTCTCTTTGAATTCAATTTTAGAAACATGTTTTAGGCTATCTCGTACTAATTTGTTTAATATTAGATATACATGAAAATAAATAAAGATCCTGTATAAGCTAATCCAACATATACATCCTTAACTCCTCCCCAAGATGCCAAAAACTGCTGCTCGATGCCGGTCTACATGGCCATAACATCAACATCCCAAGTATACTTTGTTTTGTCGACTGTTTTCTTGTACTGATCATATCGGGCAGGTATCACTTGTGAGAAACAACTATTCATCACAACTGCATTCTGTCGATATATATTGGGAAGATACTTGCGACGCATATGAAGCATGTGTTCTGCCGCTTCAATATGCTGCAAAGAGAGAACCATAAAAAAATTAGCAAAGACCATCATAAATTGCTACTGTCGAGCTCCATCGAGCTCACATCGAACTACTATCGAGCTCACATCGAGCCAATCTGAAACAATAAAGAACAACCATATTTTAACATCCCTATCGAGCTCACATAGAACTACTATTGAGCTCACATCGAGCCAATCTGAAACAGTAAAGAACAACCATATTTTAACATCCCTATCGAGCTCACATCGAACTACTATCGAGCTCACATCGAACTACTATCGAGCTCACATCGAGCCAATCTGAAACAGTAAAGAACAACCATATTTTAACATCCCTATTATAGAGTCCAAGAACTTTACTTAGCTAGTTAGATAGTAGTATAATAGTAATAGTAGTAGTATTTTTATGACTGTGGATTTTGGTTCAGCTCGGGATTTATTTGGACACTCATAGTAACACTTGTAGATTTTCTAAGTTTAACCTATAGTTTAAGAATATTAATTTTAATCTAAGGTTTGATTAATATGACTGATGTTGATGGTGATATTTATTATATTATAAGGTTTTGATAGACCCAATAAGAAAGTAACACTTGTCATGTGTATGTTTAATGATAATTAAGTATTTTTGAGGAATAAGTTTATTAAGATTAATATTTGAATATCCTAGGGTCTGTAAGCAGCTTTGAAAACGTTAGAGGACTTAGTCAAGGTTGTTTACTCAATTCAAATTAGGCTGAAAATGTGCAATTTCGTGATTAAATATTCAGCGTATGCCGATATATCGCAGCTTTAGGGGGCGATATGTCACAGTACGGGGATACGAAAAACATGAAACTTCGCACGATCACCTCGGCCATGCTGGCTCAGGCGATATATCGTCTATAAGGGGCATAACCATACATACTGTACTTGGACTCTTGCTGCACCTTGGCATCCTTCTTGGCATCATAGTTGGCATTTTGCTTCACCATGTCCTTCTTACAAGAATGCAATAGACTCCTATAAGAGTACTTCCCCCATGGATAGCTGAAGAAGTACTCTACATTCTCAACAATTTTTAGAATATCTCGCCAAATGTGCAACTTGCCCTCAATGGCATTCAGAACCCCCTCAACAAACAGACATAGACCAAGCTTGTACACATCTTCCACAACCATACAAGTCTTGAAAGCATGGTCCACCTATGAGAGTTTTACTTTCTCAGCATCGTTGAAATACTCCTTTATCAACCAGTCGCTAAGATTACGCCCTTCCAACTCTTCTGGTGACGGGAAGGTACTGAAATCCAACCCCGTCACCAGGGCAAACTCTCCCATGCAGAATCTACAAGACTTCGACCCCAAGAAAAAATGCACCTCATCTTCGTTGTTGCTGGCGATTTTCCTCTGCAACAATTGATGCACCAAGACTCCGGAGAAATTAAACTCCGAAGCCAAAAAGAATTGCTTGAAAGGGGATTCCTTAGCCCTTTCAAGCAGCCCGAGCTCCAAAAACCTGGTCTTAATGTGATTTAAAGTACTACTACCCCAATATGTCACTCGACCAGGAAAGTGATCAATGAACGAAACAAGCAACTTAGGCATCTGCAACAACACATGAAAAAAAATTTGGTAAGAAAATAGAATGTTAAACATAATCAGAAAAAAATTCAAAATAATTTCATCAAAAAACTGAAATAAGATGTCATCGAGCTATAATCGAGCTGAAGCATACACTATCGAGCCAATGTCGATCCTATCGAGCTAAGAAAAATATGTCTACATAAATAATCATCGAGCCTATTATCGAACCTGTCGAGCCCTATTTATTAGTACCACAGATCCATCGAGCCTACTGTCGAACCCTTATCGAACCTATCGAGCCCTTTTAACCTAATACCACAGATCCATCGAGCTCTTATCGATCCACCATCGAACCATTCAAACTACCCTATCGAGCCCACTATCAAACGATAATCGAGCCTATCGAGCTAGTTTCATATTTTACCCATGGATAACATCGAGCTTCTATCGAACCTTATCGAACCTATCGAGCCCTTTTAACCTAATACCATTGTTGACCGTGTTTTTGGCCAACGACGTGAGAACGTCAAAAATGACAAACCTTCAAGAGAAATAAAACGACACAGACAGGTTTTGAACAGAAAATAAATAACACAGGGATTTTTATAGTGGTTCAGCCCCAATATGTTGGTAATAGCCTAATCCACTTAGAGATTTGATTATTTTATCTACACTCAAGATCAGATGAACCAGTGTCAACTGAGTTTCTTCAGTGTAAATTCTCAGAATACAAAAGAGTTCTCTCTCAAGAAAACACACTTTCTCTCTCTAGAAAACTCAGACCAAAACTTCAAATTGCCAAAAAAAAGTCTCAAAAGAAGAAGAAGAAGACCCCCCCCCCCCCTTTTCTAATCCCATAAACCATATATTTTTAGGCTTAGGATCATACATCTGATATCCCCTAGAATCAGGATATTTTATTATATTTATTACATTTAAATTACAAAAATATTCAAAATGTAACAGAACACCCAATTTGTGGGAAAAATGAGAGATTCCCGCGTATGCCAAGATCGATTCTTGTTGAAGCCGTTTCTGGGAATCTTGACGTAGTCTGCTCTACCTAGTTGATGAATATCACCTTCTGGTAGGCCATACCTCTGCTAGTCGGACATGCACTTGTTGGTAGGACATGCAAGTGCTGGTTGGACATATGCATGCTGGTAGTACATGCCAGTGATGGTCGGACATATGCATGCTGGTAGGACATGCCAGTGCTGGTCGGACATGTGCATGCTAGACATATGCACACGGACCAGGACTTTGTCACTCCTCGGATGCATGGTGTCCGAGCGGACACGCATCGGGTTCCTCATGTGCACTTGGCTCTGACATGCCAGTGCTGGGCAGCAAAGTCATTCCTGGTCGGTCATGCACATCTCTGGTCTAACATGGCATATCTGGTCTAACATGACATATCTCTAGTCTAACATGGCATACTGAGCTACTCCTAAGCCAAGTCACTTTATCACAACTCTGAGGAGCTAATATATTTATTGACTATTAATGTGTCTTTTTGTAATGACCCACTACTCTAGACTTTTGGACCATTAACGAAACTATACATACAAAACCTTAATAGAACTTACATTTGCGAAAATACCATAATTTTATTAAGTAACTTGTAAAAATAAGAGTTACTTACAAAATATCAAGAAGGATATGGGATCCCATTGTCTTAAAAACAAATCATAATTTAAAATAAAGAGTTACATAGAAAGTGCGGAAAAATTACATATAAACCCATAAAGAAAAGACTACATCCTCGAAATCGAACACTCGACTCCTTGAATCCATCCACCATCGATACACAATCCCAAGCATCCACGAACCTTACCGCCTCTAAAGCTATTTTCCTGCACATAAAACAAAAAGGAATGAGCCTAATGCCCAGCAAGGAAAATCTAACACATAGTCATAAACATAAATTTCATAATAAACATAAAGACATATCATAACACTTATTACATACACTTATTATAATGGCCATTATTACTTGGGGTCCCATAGACTAAACAAGTCATATGCCCATGAGATTAGTGGGGTCCTACTAGCTAAGTAGGTCATATCACTACACCAAACACCCATTACCATAACACATGATTATAATAGAATTTAAAAAGAGTTATTGTAAGTGAAAAAAATTTCAGGCGGCAACTTAAAATAAGGTATCGCCAAATGATTTAACATTTTTTGACTTAACATTTTTCAACCCGTGTACCCATTTCCCCTATACCCATTTCCTCAATCATTCTTCGGTCTTCCCCTTCCTGGTCTCTCGGTCCCTTAATCTTCAATCGTTCATCGTCTTTCCGTTCCTGGTCCGTTCGTGGTCTATCTCTTTCGGTTTCCCGTAGACCTATCCCTCTCGGTCGGGAAATGAGAAAATAAGCATAAATTTTTAATATTTCACTAACTCTCTATTCCCCAATTTCTATTTCTATCATTTACCACACAAAGACAACCCTAATCATTCTCTCTTCTGTCTTTTCCCCATGGATGGCTTGTTCTATCCTCTGTATCGTTTCCCACTGATGGTACACAGATAGTCATAGCCATTCTTCTTTTCTTTCACTAAATTTTTTTTGCTCCAGTGCCTCCTCTTAGCCATGGCTAGGGCTACCATAATGTTTATTTCTTCATAATGGAGAGGGGTTAGTCCTCTTCAAAATCTCTGTTCCAGAAGTTTCTTCATCGCCAGCAAAGATTTTAAGGTCACTATATCATCTTCCTCTTCTCTAATTATTATTATTATTATTTGTGGCTTCCAAATGGCAATTTCCACGATTATCCTTGAGGTTCGTAAATCTGGGATTGCAAACCAGAAATTGGACATTAATAGCCTTCTGTTTAATATATAAAAAAATCATTTTGGGTCCTTTGAAGGACTAAATGGGATTAGAATTTTTTTGTGCCTATCGCTACCAGGTATCCATTTGTTCCTGTACTTTCTTTTAAATCTATTATGTATATATATATATAAGCAACAATTAATAATTAGCAAGTGTTCTATGTATATGTCTATCTTTATGATGGAATATCTTAAGTGCTTAGATTGATAGTGTTAAATAGCTTTACGTTATTCTGCTGGTAATTATATGGGGTCTAGAGCCTAGACCACTTGCATCCATAAAAAAAATTATTAAAAAAATTGCTGGGTCAATATATCAATGATGAAATTTTGTTTTTAATGTAAAAATTATTTCTATTTCTAGGGTGGTGATTTATGGCTTGTTTGGATATTCAGATGGATGTAAAGAATCAATATTATGCAACTATATGGGTGCTCAAGATATGCATTTTCGAGAAAATGAGGTTTGTTTTCTAAATATCTAATTTCTCTCTTAGAGAATTATTTTGCTATAAGGCCTAATTGTTTTGGGCATATAAAATAATATCAATAATGCTCTTTTCCCCTAGTATATAAATGTATATATGTATAAATATATATTTATATATAAAAGAAAGTTTAATTGAGTTCAACTATATCAATGAGAATTTTGTTGCTGTCGATGGGAATGTTTGAAAAAATGTGGCTTGCAAATGATGGCAATTATGGAGAGTTTAGAAGGTTTACAACTTGGAAACAAAGGGACCAAATTGTTTACTTTTAATTGCCATATGAGATTTTTGGGGCTATGCAACAAAAGTGAGTACTATTCTGTTATGCCTTCATTCAATTTCTAGATGCGTAAATACAAACTTAATCCAATATGTTGAAGAAGTAATTTCTTTGGGCTCTTACTATAAAATTTGACTGTGAGATTGGATTTTTAGCTGACTATTGCTCATTTTAGATTGAAACTTTTTGAAATTAAAGATTAAGTTTTATGTAACAATGCTCATGGATTAAGAAAATAAAAAAAACTGCACTCCATATGTTTGGTAAAATGCCTTAGAAACATAATATAGTGTATAGATGTTTTATATAGACTATTCCATAGAGAATATAATATAGCTATGTTTGATCATAGATAAATCAATATAGTCATAGCTTAACATTTCCATGGTAATATTAATGTTATACTTTAATTCAAAAGTTCAAACTTTTTTTCATTCTTTCTATTATGTATACTTTATATAGTTTTCTTCATGGCTGTACAATTTGGAACTCATTTATATACTGTCATGGTTTTCTATCATATTGAGTTGTTAAGAAACTGAACTGAGTACTTATTAAGCTCAATTTTGTCAGTTTACAGCATTGTGAATATCTTGGATTTTTTTTGTATACCTACAGTGTGTGAACATGCTTATTCTTTGGCTCAAAATATGGATCCTGACAGTGAAGGAAGAGGAGTTCTACAATTTAAAACTGGATTGATGTCTTTCATTAAGGTGTGTGCTTAGTTTGAAATGGATAAACTTGACTTCCAGATTTTTAGTCTGTTTTTTTTGCATTCTATACACTTCGACAATAATATTATATTTGCCATATATTTACTTTTTCTTGTTTCCAAAATTTTAGCAAAGACTTGCAAAAAAAGGATGGAGGAGTTATAGATAGAAGCCAAGACATTGCTCTTTTGCAAGATTTCTACAAACTCTATCGAGAGCGGAATGATGTGGAAACGAGAAGAAGAGTTGAATTTAAGGGAGACTGGGGCTTTCAGTGGAGACTTGGGCGAGTAAGTATTTCCCCCATTTGAACTCAAATAGATGGCACTTTTATTTATTTGCTTTTGTTCTATTTATGCTAATACTGTAGTTTTATTTTCTAATCTACCTATAAGGAGAAAAACATAATTATGTGAATGTGACTTTCAATTTTCTCCTTTTGTTTATTTTTGTCCCTTGGTTTATTATTAATTTGAAAACCTTCCTTTAACTATTAGGAAAAGTTTGATTTGTATATTCCGCTGTTTTTTTGGCCAGCCCTTTATCTTTGGTGTTAAAAGTATTTTCTCAGTTTTTCTTTCATGGCCATCATATTGATATATTTATTGATTACTTTTTCCAGGTTGGAGAGAAAGACAGTTAAGAGGAAAAGAGTTTTTGCTACTTTAAAAGTTCTAGGCACAGTCCTTCAGCAGCTGACTGAGGAATTTCCTGATGAGGTTGGTTGTATGACTTTGTGATCAGTCATAATGATTTACTATCACTATTTTTTAACATCCAAAATCTTGTGAAGCATTTATGTTGAGTCCCTAAAAAAAATTCATGTGAAGAATTAGTGACTAAATATTTGGAAAAAAATTGCATGATATGTATCAAGTTTTGTATATAATATAGATTTAGCATTTTCCTATGTTTTTGTCTTAGTTCTGAGTTTTCTGCTTTTGGATGATGATAGAAAATTGGCTGAGAATTCTGAACTTTCCATTTGCTATAGAACTCACTTTTTGTATATATATTTATATATTGGCTGAGATTTCTGAACATTCCATTTACTTTTGGTTCGAGTCATAGATCTATGATAAATAAAGTTATAAAGGGCCATCGATTGTAAGAACAAATCTGAGTTTATAACCATTTCTTATATATAGATGATTATATATCTAGGGAGGTCAGGTGTTAATTAGTTTTCCAGTACATAAATGCAGGACTTGATTCTTCTTCTAGTAGTGTGGGTAATATTACCTCAGATGTCTTATCAGCTGCCAAGAAGAGTCGATTCCCAGACCTCAGAGGTTTTTGCCACTCTTTTTTACTTCCTACTTTCACTATTATACCTTTTGTTTCAAGATTTAAGTAGCTTTTCCCTGAATTCTCTTGCTGCAAACACTATATTCATCATGCTTAAATACTTGATTTTTTAGCTTTTGCATTTCATTTTATGGCTTGTTTCTTAAATTTAATATTCTTAAATTTTGTGCTTGAGTTGGGCTAGTGGCCCAAGATAATTTGGGCCAAGTGTCCACTGTGTACTATTCTCAGCGAGCTCGCTGTGTACTATGTTATGAAGAGTTGAACCAAGATCATTAAACAACACTAGCCATGACTATCAAAAATAAACATTATTTAAGTAAGCACATTAATATTTTGGATGGCTTTTGTATTTCTTTAATACTATTCTGGTTCTGGTTCCTCTTACTTTTTCGATTAAGTTGATTTGTATTGTCTAAAGTTATTGCTTGTTTTATTGAATTAGTCTTAGATGTGTACACTTAAATATAGAGCTCACCACAGATTAAGTAGATCTTATTTGAATGTATAACCTTATGAAATATTTTTGAGATTTAATGGTTAATTGGCCTTGTTAAAGCTCTGTTATATGCTGTTGCATGTTGGTGGGTAATTAACTTATATGGGTTTAGAAGCTATTTGCACTACATATTGGAGCTTACTGACTTTATTTTGCTCACAGAGATGACTCTCTAGTCACTGAAGTGGAGCCTTATATTCCTTTTAATTTCAACTCAGCAGGAATGCAGCCTGTTCTTACCACTAATTATCTGTTGGCCGTCCCCAGCATTCTTGCTTTACAGATGACGTTATAGTCACTGGGGTCTTAACTGCAAGGTGGTCGCCTGACTTAAAAGATGTTCGCTGCGACCTTGATCCTGTGTTGATTGCTAATCATGTGAGGTAAATGTAACAGCTCTGTTTGAAAGAAGAAACATTTTTCATTGTTGAGATGGTTGTTGTTCCATTGGAGTCATACATGGTACTAAAGAGAGGTAGTTCTTTTAATTTCATAAACTCTGCTTAGCCTTGGTGAACCTTGATCCCATCTTTCTTATGATGCATGGGATTTCACTTATGCAGCTAGTTGATGTTTCGAAGGGATAGAAAATGATTTGGTGGTAACTCTTTTAAGGGATGCTAAAGTAGTATCAGATAGATTGAAATAACTACCGATACTGAAAAGAGGCTCAAAACTTGTTACAAACTTACAAATATATTTCTATATTAAAATAATGCGAATAGGTTTTTGGAACAAACCATAAAGTAGATAACAGTTTTGTATTTCAACTTATCTAAGTATCAAAATTGGTTGTGAAGCTTTGGTTACTATATGCACTTGACATACTTTTTATACACATTTAGGAGAACAAATGGGCTGAAATTGGATATTACTATTGTCTTATAATTTATTGTTTGGTTTCTTTGTTTGCTTTGGTGTAGTTGTGAATCTATTATTTTGTATGTGGTGTCCTTTCTTGGATATAATTTCCATAGCATTTTTCTAGAAGTAATTTGTGATGCTAGATAATAACAATAAAATATTTCTTTGTTTATTTTGCAGATATGACAAGCGTTGCAGATATGACAAGCGAAGTATAAAAGGATACTTAAGACTCCTTGAAAGTAGTAACTTTGTTTATTTCTTTGTGTTGAAAGTAGTAACTTTTAGACTCCTTGAATACTTAAAGAATATTTTGCTATTGATGATAGTGTTGAATGTTTTAAACTAAATTGGGGATTGTTGATTCAATGTAGAATGTTCTTACTTTTTGTTATTTGAAAATCAAGTTCATTTGCTGATGCTAGTATATATTAGAAAGCTAATTTTAATTATATAAAAAAAATTAAAATATAATAGAATAAATTAGTGTAATATAAATAAAATATATAATGAGAATTTAAATATATCTAAATATAACAATAATACAAAAATTGAGTTATAATATATATTACAATAACACTTTTTATGCAAAGAATTATGTTATGCAAATTTCATTATATAACACAAATAATGTGTTATACTAAAGTGTAGTATAACACAAAAAATGTGTTATACTAAAGTATAGTATAACACAAAAAATGTGTTATAGTAAAGTGTAGTATAACACAAAAAAAGTGTTATGCTAGAGTGTAGTATAACACAAAAAAAGTGTTATACTAAAGTGTAGTATAACACAAAAAAAGTGTTATACTAAAGTGTAGTATAACACAAAAAAAGTGTTATAGTATCGACTATAAATAACATAATTCAACACTTATCTATATATTAAAATAACACATAAATTGTGTTATCGTTGACAGTACAATAACACATTTGTATAACACTGATAAAGTGTTATGTAAAGTACCCTGACCTACGATAACATAGTCTATCTTAACACATCAGAAAGTGTTATCGTAGGTTTTGATAACACATTTTTGGTGTTATTAAAAGCATTTTTTCTTGTAGTGTATGCCCATAATCTATTTGGGGTCTTGTTAGTCATAAGGGTCATATGCCCAAGCCTACAAACATACATATTCATAACATATTTTATAACATATTTCATAACATAAAACATAAGATAACATAAGCATAAAACATATAGATTCTATCCTATTTTCCTTACCAAAGTTACCGGGATATGTGGACAGTGTTGGGACTTTGGAACACTCCTAATAATCATTATGAAAAAGAGTGAGTCTAATGAAGAAAAAGAGATGAAAAGGAATGGGAAGACTAAACCATTGAAAAACTGTAATGACCCACTAATCTAGACTAATTGGACCATTATCGAAACTATACATAAAACTTACATTTTTACGAAAATACCATAATTTATTGAGTAACTTGAAAATAAGAGTTATTTACAAATAAACAGAATACTAAGAAGGATTTTGGGATCCCATTGTCTTTAAAACAAAACAAGATTTAAAATAAAAGACATTACATTACATAATAATGCGGAAAATACACATAAAAACCATAAAAACATAAAAGGAGACTATATCCTCGAATCGAATAACGCTCGGCCCCTTGACTCCATTCATCATCGATACACATTCTCCAAGCGTCACGAATCTTTCCGCCTCTAAACTTATTTTCCTGCACATAAACAGAAAGGAGTGAGCCTAATGCCCAGTAAGGAAAATCTAACACAAAGTCACATACATAATTTCATAAGAAAACATAAAGACTTAACATAACACATATAACATACACTTATTATAATGGCCATTATTACTTGGGGTCCCATAGGCTAAACAAGCATATGCCCATGGGGTTAATGGGGTCCTACTAGCTAAGTAGGTCATATGCCCATAACCCATTTGGGGTCTTGTTAGTCATATGGGTCATATGCCCAAGCCTACAAACATACACATATATCATAACACTTTTAATAACATAAAACATATAGATAACATAATCACATAACATGTTGATTCTAGCCTATTTCCTTACCAAAGTTACCGAGATTATGGACTGAGTTGGGATTGTTGGAATACTCCTAAAACCATAAGAAAGAGTAAGTCTAAAGAAAGGAGATGAAATGAAAGAGATGGAAAGACAAAACCATAGAAAACATACTTACCGACTTATATGCTTAAAAGCTTGGATTCCCTAACCAAAATAAGAATAAGGTTAGGGGACTGAGTAGAAGGTTTTGAGAAAGGAAATAACATAAAAATACAGAAAAGAACTAGAGTTTTGGGTTTACCTCAAAGATTGCAAGATCAATCTAACCTTCACCGAAATACTATAGAACTCACTTCCCAAAGTGTTTGATAAGCTTATGATGTTTAAGCTTATAGTTTTTCCCCAGACCAAGTGTTTACACTCTCACACTCACTTAACACTAGCAGCCTCTGAACTTAGAGCAAATGGTGAATAATGGCTGGGTACTAGGTCCTATTTATAGAGTTTGGGAATGAAAATATCTTGATTTTACTTGAATAAAAATAATGGCTTTTTAGGTGAAAATCATTTGAATAATCGTTCAGCAGAGGCTGAAGACTCGTTCAGAAAATGTTGGACTGTTGAAGGAGTTTGAATGGCTGAAGGGAAAAGAATTCAAATGTATTTGAATTCATGCTGGTGGAGGCGATATATCGCCCCCTATAGGCGATATATCGCCTGGACCTTTGTTCCCGAGGCGACCGTGCATCGATTCGTGTTTTCCGTATCTACGTGCTGCGATATATCGCCCCCTATAGCTGCGATATATCGGCATACGCTGAATATTTAAACATGAATTTACACATTTTTAGTTGAGTTTGAATGGAGTAAACAGCCTTGACTAAGCCCTCAACGTGCTCAAAGCTGCTGACTGACCCTATACATTCAAACTTTTACCCTTATTTAATTTAATCCTCAAAAATACTTAATCCTTAATTACCATTCAAAACATGTGCTTAAAATCCTATTGGTTGATGTCTAAACCTTATAATATAATAATATAATCCTTAATATCAGACACATTAATCAAACCTTAGGTTATACTTAATATTCTTAAACTATAGGTTAAACTTAGAAAATCTATAAGTACTACTATGAGTGTCCAAATAACTCCCGGTCTGAACCAAAAATCCAAAGTAACAATGATAACACTAAACATACTATAATACTACTAAACAATTAGCTAAGTAAAGTTCTTGGACTCTACAATTCTCCCCTACTAAAAAGAATTTCGTCCTCGAAATTTACTTACCAAATAATTCCGGATACCGGCTCTGCATGTCCTCTTCCAACTCCCACGTTGCCTCGCGTTCAGAACTATTGCTCCATAGGACTTTAACTATAGGAAAGCTCTTGGACCGTAACTGCTTCATCCCCCTATCTAGGATGCTAACCGGTCGTTCCTCGTAACTTAAGTCCTTCTGGAGCGCTATGGTGTCGTACTTGAGGACGTGAGATGGGTCTGACACATACTTGCGTAACTTCGAGATGTGGAAGACGTTGTGACTATCGGCTAGTGCTGACGGTAGGGCTAGTCTATACGCAACTGGTCCCACTTTGTCCAATATCTCAAAAGGACCTAAGAATCGGGGACTGAGCTTGCCTTTCTTCCCGAACCGCTTGACACCCTTCATAGGAGATATCTTCAGGAAGACTTGATCTCCAACTTGGAACTCCACATCGCGTCTCTTGGTATCTGCATAGCTTTTCTGTCGGCTTTGAGCAGCAAGCATACGCTGTCTAATAAGCGTTACTGCTTCTTGAGCTTGCCTAACAGCTTCGGGCCCTAGAAGCTGCCTTTCTCCTACCTCGTCCCAGTGCAACGGTGATCGGCACCTTCTTCCATATAGCAACTCATAAGGTGCCATCTCGATCGTCGACTGGTAGCTATTGTTGTACGAGAACTCGATCAGCGGTAAGTACTTGTTCCACGATCCTCCGAAGTCAAGTACACATGCGCGTAGCATATCCTCTAAAATCTGAATCGTACGCTCTGACTGCCCATCTGTCTGAGGATGGAAAGCTGTACTAAGACTTAACTTAGTACCCATGGCTTGCTGTAAGCTTCTCCAAAATCTTGACGTAAACACTGATCCTCTATCTGATACTATCGTCTTGGGGATTCCATGCAATCGTACAATCTCTTGGATGTAGATGTCTGCATATTGGTCTGCCGTATAAGAAGTCTTAACAGGCAAAAAATGAGCCGACTTGGTTAGTCTATCTATGGCTATCCAAGCAGAATCATGCTGCTTATTTGTCTTTGGCAGACCCGTCACGAAGTCCATGGCTATATCGTCCCACTTCCACTCCGGTATGCTAAGCGGTTGCAATAATCCTGCAGGCCGCTGATGCTCCGCCTTCACTTGCTGGCATACCAGACACTTAGATACATACTCCGCTATGTCCTTCTTCATCCCTGGCCACCAATAGACTGCCTTGATGTCATGAGTCATCTTGGTAGACCCTGGATGAACCGAGTATGGGGTGTTGTGCGCTTCTTCTAGGATCGTCTTCTTAATACTTTGATCGTCTGGCACGCATACCCGATCCTTATATCTCAATAAACCTTGATTGGATATTGAGAAATCTGTAGTCTTGCCTTCTCTGACTGCATCCATGTGCGTTGCTAGTGAATCATCATGTCTCTGACCATTCCGTATGTCTTCTAGCAGATTCGATTGGATAGACAAGTTAGCCAACTTGCCTACAACCACTTCTATTCCGGCACTGATAAGCTCCTGTTGCAGTGGCTTTTCTATTCCGGATAAGGCTGCTAAGTTCCCATAACTTTTTCGGCTAAGTGCATCGGCAACTACGTTTGCCTTCCCCGGGTGGTATAGGATTTCGCAGTCGTAATCCTTTACTAATTCCAACCACCGGCGCTGCCTCATGTTAAGCTCCTTCTGAGTAAAGAAGTATTTTAAACTTTTGTGGTCCGTATAAATCTCGCACCGTTCTCCGTAAAGATAATGGCGCCAGATTTTTAACGCAAAGACCACCGCTGCCAACTCCATATCGTGAGTTGGATAGCGTTGTTCATACTCCTTTAACTGACGTGACGCGTAGGCTATCACCTTGTCATTTTGCATCAGTACGCATCCCAATCCTAACTTTGATGCATCACAGTAGACAACGAACTTGTCGTTGGGTGTTGGGACACTAAGTACTGGTGTTGAGCAAAGCTTATCCTTAAGCAACTGGAAGCTTTCCTCACACTTATCATTCCAGTTAAACTTTTGTTGCTTCCGGGTCAGGTTGGTGAGTGGAGTGGCTATTTTAGAAAAGCCCTCTACAAACTTTCTATAGTAACCTGCTAGCCCTAAGAAGCTTCTTACTTCCGACGCGTTCTTTGGTCTAGGCCAATCCTTCACGGCCTCTACCTTCGATGGATCTACTGCAACTCCGTCTTTCGATATGATGTGCCCGAGGAACGCCACTTGTGAGAGCCAAAACTCGCATTTCTTGAACTTCGCGTAGAGTTGGTGCTCCTTCAATCGCGTCAAAATCATCCTCAAGTGTTCCTCGTGCTCCACTTCATCCTTGGAGTAAATTAAAATGTCGTCGATGAACACAACGACGAATTTATCCAAGTAGTCCTTGAAGACCCTATTCATTAAGTCCATAAACGCGGCTGGCGCGTTAGTAAGACCAAAAGACATTACCAAGAACTCGTAATGTCCATAACGAGTCCTAAAGGCTGTCTTAGGGATATCTCCTCCCTTTACCTTGAGCTGATGATACCCGGACCGTAGATCGATCTTAGAAAATACAGTTGCGCCTCGGAGTTGATCAAACAAATCATCAATCCGAGGTAGCGGGTATTTGTTCTTAATTGTTACTTTATTCAGCTCACGGTAGTCTATGCACATGCGCATACTTCCGTCCTTCTTCTTCACGAATAGTACCGGAGCTCCCCATGGTGAATGGCTTGGCCTAATGAAACCCAAGTCTAGGAGTTCTTGTAGCTGTGTCTTTAACTCCTTGAGTTCCGTAGGTGCCATCCGGTATGGTGCCTTAGAGATAGGCTCGGTGCCTGGTACTAATTCTATCGTGAAGTCTATTTCTCTAGTTGGCGGCAATCCTGGCAAGTCATCGGGGAAAACTTCTGGAAATTCTTGTATAACTCGAACATCACTAACTTTGAGTGATGTCTCCTTCTCCACATTCGTGATGTTGGCTAAGAATGCTTGGCATCCTTTCTCCATCATTCTCTGAGCTTTGAGAGATGACACTAACGGTGTGCGTAGTCCTGAAGCTTGTCCCATGAAGCACAGTTTCTGGCCGTCAGTAGTATCGAATGTCACCTTCTTGCGTCTGCAGTCGATCGTTGCGCCATGCCGTGCTAGCCAATCCATGCCTAGTATGACGTCGAAGTCTTTGATCACCAGCTCTATCAGGTCTCCTTCTAGTTCCTTGTCCTCAATCTTGATTGGTACGCCTCGTACAATTCGTGATGATAGAACTACTTTGCCCGAAGGCAACTCGATTGCAAACCTAGTTCTAAATCTTTCACTAGGTTTGTCTAGTTTATCTATCATTCCTAACGAAATATACGAATGGGTGGCTCCCGAATCAAATAATACATGACATAATTTATTGAGGATGGAAACCTGACCTGTGACCACCTTGTTGCTAGCATCCGCCTCTCCTTGGGTTAAAGCAAAAACCTGAGCAGGAACCATCTTTTCGTCCTTCTTTCCTTCCGGCTTTTGCTGAGGACAGTCTCTTTTACGATGCCCTTCTTGACCACAGTTGAAACACTCCTTGGTGTTGGCACGGCATTCTCCGGGGTGCTTCTTCTGACATTTGGCACATGGCGGGTATTCCACTGTAGAGTCCAAGAACTTTACTTAGCTAAGATAGATAGTAGTATGATAGTATTTATAGCATTATCTTTGTTACTTTGGATTTTTGGTTCAGACCGGGAGTTATTTGGACACTCATAACAGTACTTATAGATTTTCTAAGTTTAACCTATAGTTTAAGAATATTAAGTATAACCTAAGGTTTGATTAATGTGACTGATATTAAGGATTATATTATTATATGATAAGGTTTAGACATCAACCAATAGGATTTTAAGCACATGTTTTGAATGGTAATTAAGGATTAAGATTTTTGAGGATTAAATATAATAAGGAGTAAAGTTTGAATGTTATAGGGTCAGTCAGCAGCTTTGAGTACGTTGAGGGCTTAGTCAAGGCTGTTTACTCCATTCAAACTTAGCTAAAAATGTGTAATTTCGTGTTTAAATATTCAGCGTATGCCGATATATCGCAGCTATAGGGGGCGATATGTCGCAGCACGTAGATACGGAAAACACGAAACGATGCACGGTCGCCTCGGGCATACTGGCCCAGGCGATATATCGCCTACAGGGGGCGATATATCGCCTCCTTCAGCATGGATTCAAACTCTTTTGAATTCATTTCCTTTCAGCCATTCAAACTCCTTCAACAGTCCAGCATCTTGTGAACGAGTCTTCAGCCTCTGCTGAACGATTATTCAAATGATTTTCACCTAAAAAGCCATTATTTTTATTCAAGTAAAATCAAGATATTTTCATTCCCAAACTCTATAAATAGGACCTCGTACCCAGCCATTATTCACCATTTGCTCTAAGTTCAGAAGCTGCTAGTGTTAAGTGAGTGTGAGAGTGTAAACACTTGGTTTGGGGAAAAACTATAAGCTTAAACATCATAAGCTTATCAAACACTTTGGGAAGTGAGTTCTATAGTATTTCGGTGAAGGTTAGATTGATCTTGCAATCTTTGAGGTAAACCCAAAACTCTAGTTCCTTTCTGTATTTTATGTTATTTCCTTTCTCAAAACCTTCTACTCAGTCCCCTAACCTTATTCTTATTTTGGTTAGGGAATCCAAGCTCTTAAGCATATAAGTTGGTAAGTATGTTTTCTATGGTTTAGTCTTTCCATCTCTTTCATTTCATCTCCTTTCTTTAGACTTACTCTTTCTTATGGTTTTAGGAGTGTTCCAACAGTCCCAACTCAGTCCATAATCTCGGTAACTTTGGTAAGGAAAATAGGCTAGAATCAACATGTTATGTGCTTATGTTATCTATATGATTTATGTTATTAAAAGTGTTATGATATGTATATGTGTATGTTTGTAGGCTTGGGCATATGACCCATATGACTAACAAGACCCCAAATGGGTTATGGGCATATGACCTACTTAGCTAGTAGGACCCCATTAATCCCATGGGCATATGCTTGTTTAGTCTATGGGACCCCAAGTAATAATGGCCATTATAATAAGTGAATTATGTGTTATGATATGTCTTTACGTTATTATGAAATTATGTTTATGTTTATGACTATGTGTTAGATTTTCCTTGCTGGGCATTAGGCTCATTCCTTTCTGTTTATGTGCAGGAAATAAGCTTTAGAGGCGGAAAGATTCGTGACGCTTAGAGGATGTGTATCGATGGTGAATGGAGTCAAGGGGCCGAGCGTTATTCGATTCGAGGATGTAGTCTTGTTTATGCTTTTATGGTTTTAAATGTATTTTCCGCATTTTCTATGTAACTCTTTTTAGTTTTTAAGTTATTTTATTTTAAAGACAATGGGTACCCATATCCTACTTATTTTATGAAAGTAACCTTTGTTTCCACAAGTTTCAATAAAATTATGGTATTTCCGCAAAAATGTAAGTTTTATGTATAGATTCGTTAATGGTCCAAATAGTCTAGATTAGTGGGTCGTTACATCCACGTAGCCCGACCTATTTCCCCCATTACTTGGTCGTGCCCTTTTATTGTTGTCGGCTTGCTTGTTGTCAGGATGCCTTCTCTTCTGTCCGTTACCGTTGTTGTTGGACTGACTGTTGCTGGACTGATTGTTGTTCCGACTGGCCTGAGGTTGGCTCTGCTGCCTAGGTTCCGGCTTGCTGGCTTCTTCTTTGCTCACGTTGGCTTGCAACCTTTCTACTTCAATTGCCGTCTCAAGAACGTCGGCATATGAAGTGTTTCCTGGGTTTGCTAGTTTAACCCCCATCTCGATCTTCGGGCGAAGTCCTCTAACAAAATTGTTCACCCTTAGATAGTCGGTTGGAACCAACTCTGCTGCGAACTTCGCTAAGCGATCGAACTGACGAGCATATTCCGCCACTGTTAAGTTCCCTTGCTTCAGATTGGTGAACTCCTCAACTCTCGTAGCAAGCACTGCTGAATTGTAGTACTTCTTGTGGAAGAACTCCACAAATCGGGTCCACGTCATAGTCGCAGCATCGTGGGATTGCTGGACCAAATCCCACCATATCCTGGCATCTTTCTTGAGTAAAGATGAGACGCAGGATATGCGGTCAGCATTATTGAGGTTCATGTGGGCTAGGATCGGCTCCACATTCCTTAGCCATTCTTCTGCTTCAAAGGGGTCCGTAGTCCCTTCGAAGTTCGGAGCGTGCTGCTTGCGGAACCTTTCGTACACTGGCTCCATGTGCTGTACAGGATAAGGAGCGTAGTTCGTCATAGGCCATCCCCCATACGGACCAACTTGTTGGGGTGCTGGGGCCATTGGCTGTGGCTGCGGCTGCGGCTGCGGCTGCGGCTGCGGCTGAGGCTGAGATTGAGCCTGTTGGCGTTGTTGCTGCAGAAGTTCCTCAACTTGTTGTCGCAGTCTGGCAATCTCTGCAGTGTTGTCAGCTGGCTGTGCCGGCGCGTTGCGGCGAGCAGTAACACGCACTCTCCTTCGGCGAACGGTAGGGACCGCATTGGTCGCTGGAACATCGTTGGAAGCATTCCCGTTGGTGCGAGCAGATCTTCGGAGAGACATCGTAGCAGAGTTCTAACAGTTAAAAGAAACATGTTAGAACTTTTTTCCTAATAGGCTCTAAGGCAAAAACTTATTCTAAAACAAACATATCTCGGACCTATTTATTATGACTTTTTATGAAAAATTATATAGGTCTTTATTTATTATTAGAGTGGGTTTCTATACTTAGAAAAACAAGTCATATTTATTTTCTAAGTGTGTTTCTAATCATCCTATATGACTTAATTCTCAGGCTCGAAACTTATCTTTGTTCCAAAGTTAACCATATTGAGGGAGGGCTGGGATCAGTAAAATCGTTCCCACTACTAAGGCCCCCTAACTCTCAATAAGGAAACCAGGTTCATTGATTTGTATCCACCCTCACCGAACTCAGTCATTATTCATTTTATTTAGTATTTATTATGATTGTGAAAAGAAAAAAAATTCAAACTCACACATGATATTTAAATAGCATGTTTATTCATTTGGAAAAAATAAATTCACTTATTACAATCATAACATAAAAGTAAATAAAACAAATAAAAACTACTAATCTAAAAATCGGGATCTTCTACATCCGATCCGTCATCTAACATATCATCATCTATAGCCTCATAGTCATCATTATCATGAGCATCAAAATGCCCTCTAGGAAGGTTTGTGAGAATCCTATTCTTTTGCTCCTTGGTGAGTTGAAATTCAAATTTAGCGGTGAACCTAACTAAGAGGAAATAGTATCTCATTGCTAATGGTGATTCATCCTCATCATTCATTTCTTCCCATATTTCTTCTAAGGCTGCTATTACAGGATGGAAATCTTTAAACAACCTAATCACTAATACATATTGTTCTGTTGATCTTAGCATTATTTGTTTAGCCTCTTGAAGGCCACCTATTGCTTGGTGAAACAAAAGCAACCTTCGTGTAATCCTTTCTAAGGCTCCTACGGTGTTTCTTGGCTCCCTTATTATTTTTAAGGCCTTAATGGCTCGGATATCTTGGTAGGTTAAGGCTCCGTTCATTCTTAACTGAAACACAAACACTAAAGTTGTTAGCTATACACATACACAAAGTAACTTGTAACTTGTAACTTAAACACTTACTTGGCGGTTCGATTCGGAGCTTTGAGCATGTGTATCGAGGAGAACTTCATGCGAAGGAACCGTTTGCTCTGATACCAACTGTAATGACCCACTAATCTAGACTAATTGGACCATTATCGAAACTATACATAAAACTTACATTTTTACGAAAATACCATAATTTATTGAGTAACTTGAAAATAAGAGTTATTTACAAATAAACAGAATACTAAGAAGGATTTTGGGATCCCATTGTCTTTAAAACAAAACAAGATTTAAAATAAAAGACATTACATTACATAATAATGCGGAAAATACACATAAAAACCATAAAAACATAAAAGGAGACTATATCCTCGAATCGAATAACGCTCGGCCCCTTGACTCCATTCATCATCGATACACATTCTCCAAGCGTCACGAATCTTTCCGCCTCTAAACTTATTTTCCTGCACATAAACAGAAAGGAGTGAGCCTAATGCCCAGTAAGGAAAATCTAACACAAAGTCACATACATAATTTCATAAGAAAACATAAAGACTTAACATAACACATATAACATACACTTATTATAATGGCCATTATTACTTGGGGTCCCATAGGCTAAACAAGCATATGCCCATGGGGTTAATGGGGTCCTACTAGCTAAGTAGGTCATATGCCCATAACCCATTTGAGGTCTTGTTAGTCATATGGGTCATATGCCCAAGCCTACAAACATACACATATATCATAACACTTTTAATAACATAAAACATATAGATAACATAATCACATAACATGTTGATTCTAGCCTATTTCCTTACCAAAGTTACCGAGATTATGGACTGAGTTGGGATTGTTGGAATACTCCTAAAACCATAAGAAAGAGTAAGTCTAAAGAAAGGAGATGAAATGAAAGAGATGGAAAGACTAAACCATAGAAAACATACTTACCGACTTATATGCTTAAAAGCTTGGATTCCCTAACCAAAATAAGAATAAGGTTAGGGGACTGAGTAGAAGGTTTTGAGAAAGGAAATAACATAAAAATACAGAAAAGAACTAGAGTTTTGGGTTTACCTCAAAGATTGCAAGATCAATCTAACCTTCACCGAAATACTATAGAACTCACTTCCCAAAGTGTTTGATAAGCTTATGATGTTTAAGCTTATAGTTTTTCCCCAAACCAAGTGTTTACACTCTCACACTCACTTAACACTAGCAGCCTCTGAACTTAGAGCAAATGGTGAATAATGGCTGGGTACTAAGTCCTATTTATAGAGTTTGGGAATGAAAATATCTTGATTTTACTTGAATAAAAATAATGGCTTTTTAGGTGAAAATCATTTGAATAATCGTTCAGCAGAGGCTGAAGACTCGTTCAGAAGATGCTGGACTGTTGAAGGAGTTTGAATGGCTGAAGGGAAAAGAATTCAAATGTATTTGAATTCATGCTGGTGGAGGCGATATATCGCCCCCTATAGGCGATATATCGCCTGGACCTTTGTTCCCGAGGCGACCGTGCATCGATTCGTGTTTTCCGTATCTACGTGCTGCGATATATCGCCCCCTATAGCTGCGATATATCGGCATATGCTGAATATTTAAACACGAATTTACACATTTTTAGCTGAGTTTGAATGGAGTAAACAGCCTTGACTAAGCCCTCAACGTGCTCAAAGCTGCTGACTGACCCTATACATTCAAACTTTTACCCTTATTTAATTTAATCCTCAAAAATACTTAATCCTTAATTACCATTCAAAACATGTGCTTAAAATCCTATTGGTTGATGTCTAAACCTTATAATATAATAATATAATCCTTAATATCAGACACATTAATCAAACCTTAGGTTATACTTAATATTCTTAAACTATAGGTTAAACTTAGAAAATCTATAAGTACTACTATGAGTGTCCAAATAACTCCCGGTCTGAACCAAAAATCCAAAGTAACAATGATAACACTAAACATACTATAATACTACTAAACAATTAGCTAAGTAAAGTTCTTGGACTCTACAAAAACATACTTACCAAAACTTATGTGCTCAAGAACTTAGATTTCCTAACCAAAATAAAGATTAAGGTTAGAGGCTGAGTAGAAGATTATGAGAACTTAAAAGAACAAATACAAAATTGAACTAAAGTTTTGGGTTACCTTGAAGACTTGTAAGACCAATCTACTCCTCAAACCGAAATACTCTAAAACCTTACTTCCCAAAGTGTTTGATAAGCTTAGGATGATCAAGCTTATGATTCCCAAACCCAGGTGTTTATACTCTCACACTCACTTAGCACTTGCAGCCTCTGAACTTAGAGCAAAAGATGAATAATGGCTGGGTACTAGGTCCTATTTATAGAGTTTAGGAATGAAAGGATCTTGATTTTACTTGAATAAAAATAATAGCTTTTTAGGTGAAAATAATTTGAATAATCGTTCAGCAAAGGCTGAAGACTCGTTCAAAAAGATGCTGGACTTATCAAGAGGTTGAATGGCTGAAAGGGAAATGATTTCAAAACATTTCAAAATACACTGATGGAGGTGATATATCGCCCCCTGTAGGCGATATATCGCCTGGGCCAGTATGCCCGAGGCTGTCATGCATCGTCTCGTGCTTTCCGTATCTACGTGCTGCGATATATCGCCCCCTATAGCTGCCATATATCGGCACACGCTGATTAATTAAACACGAAATTACACATTTTAGCTAAGTTTGAATGGAGTATGCAGCCTTGACTAAGCCCCTCAACGTATTCAAAGCTGCTGACTGACCTTATAGCATTCAAACTTTACTCCTTATTAAATTAAATCCTCAAAATACTTAATTCTTAATCACCCATTCATAACATGTGCTTAAAATCCTATTGGTCCTCATCTAAACCTTATAGTATAATAAATATTATCTTAATATCAGTCATATTAATCAAACCTTAGGTTAAAATTAATATTCTTAAACTATAGGTTAAACTTAGAAAGTCTATAAGTACTACTATGAGTGTCCAAATAATTCCCGGTCTGAACCAAAAATCCACAGTTACAAAGATAATACTAAACATACTATAATACTACTAAATAATTAGCTAAGTAAAGTTCTTGGACTCTACACTTTTACTGGACATGCACTGCCACTTGCCACCTCTATTGCCACGTCATCGATCTCCAATTTTTGGGGATAACAACCACATATCCATCGAGCTCTTATCGATCCACCATCGAACCATTCATACTACCCTATCGAGCCTACTATCGAACCATAATCGAGCTTATCGAGCTAGTTTCATAAATTACCATGGATAACATCGAGCTTCTATCAAACCTTCATCGAACCTATCGAGCTACTGATTCAAACCCAGAAAAAACCATCGAGCAACCCAGACCAAAGAACTACCATACCCATTCAACACCACCAGATTCAAAAGAATCAAAACAACAAAAATATCACGAGGGTTCAAGAATATACCTTAATGAGAAATGGGTTCGATTGATGGGTTCGACGACGTGGGTTTCGAGCTTCTTTGTCGCCGTTGGCTCGATGGGTTCGACAGCCGATGCCGGAGAAGATAAAATGAAGCCTGAGATTGACGGTTTCCTTCATTTTTTGGGGTTTTTGGGTTTCCTTCGGATTGTGTTTGGGAAAAAATGAGAGAATTTTTGCGGTTTGGGTTTGGGAAAAAATGAGAGAGGTTTCGGGATTGAGAGACTGAGAGAATGAGAGAGCTTGTGTGGGAAAAAATTTGAGTGGAAAAAAAAATGAGAGAGGTATTTTTGGTACTTCTTGAAAGTTTAGCACTAATTTGAAAAGTTTATTAATGCTGGTATTATTTAGTAATTATACCCACTATTATGCCTAAATAGTGAAATTTCCCTTATAATAATGATACTTTATAACATTTGAATTTGAATTTGAATTTATATTAATATAATTGATAAATATCTATTTTTAAGTTAATTTTAAAGGTATATTATGTTAAATATTTAGAATATTCCGTTAAAATTAACAAAACAAACCGTTAAAATCAAGAATTTACATTATCTACACACTTATTATATAGAAGAGACTTTTTCTTAACTATTTTAGCTAATTACTAGTATGAGTCTCTAAATCAAACTCCTATAAAATTTTAAATTTTGCTTTGGTACAATAAACAATGTTATATTGTTCTTCTCACAAAAAAATCAATGTTATATTTATTGTGCAATATTTATTCGCGTAAAATTTTACATTTTTTTATATCTTCGGACTATTTTAAATTTATTTATTTTTAGAGTATTTTATTTTACTTTTATACAATAATATTTTTTTTTAGTGTAATGTAGGTTGAAGATAAAAAAAATTGCACCATAAATAGTTAATGCTTTTCATTTTAGACGTTTATATATCCAATATTTTTTTTGAACAAAACTATTGAATGTTAAGTTTTATTATTTCTATTAGTACCAAGTCCATTAAGTATAATTTAAGCTAACTAGGTTGACACATGTCAGCCTATAACTAGTTCTGGTCATAAATATTTTCAAAACTAAAAAAACTAAGTAATAGAAAACAATTTTTTTTTTCTTTCTTTTCTTTTTTTTGTTTCTTTCTTTCTTTCACATTCATCTTCCTCACCATATTTTGCATAAGCTTTTCTCAAGCTTTAAAAATAACAAAAAAACTCATATTGAAGCAAGCATTCTCAAGCTCTAAATTTAAGAAGAAATTTAAGAAGAAACTCAACTCAAACCCAAATGTATTTAACTAAAGCAACACAAAACTAGATTGAACCCAAATTCAAGCATTTATAAACAATTTTTAAATCTACAATCCCAAATCAATTTAAAATCAAAGCACGAATTTGAAGCCCAGATCTAAAGCCATGAACAATATTATAGATCAAAGATTCTTTCTTTCAATGCTTGGAAAAAAAAATACCACTTTAGCCCTCTCTGTTTTTCTAGAATATGCAATCAACACATGTGTTTTGTTAAATGACAATTCGTATCATGTGTTTGCAAAACGAATCAAAATAGTTCCCTAAATCTAATTTTGGTAAAAAAAATTCAATAATATGACTAAAATAGCCCTGAATTTTATTTAATATTGAATTTTAAATATTAAAAAATAAAAATTCATATGTAACTTATAAAATAAAATATTATTAAATGAAAAATTAATAAAAAAAAACTAACTTAAATTAAAAAAGTTAAAACCAGATAACATATTTTTGTTAAATTAAATAAAATTTAAACAAAACCTTAGCCTAATTTGCATAAAAAAAAAACTTAATCCTAGATCTTTCATCTTTTTTTTTCTTCTTCCTCTTCTTTTTTCCTATACTTGATACCTGTAATGCTCTGGTTACCCCAAGACCGTTACGGTAAACGTTGAACCGTGAATTTAACTCCCTAACTGAATTCTTTGGTTAAAAACGTGCTTCTAGGTGTTATTAATAGGTTAAGGTAGAAAACCAATCAAAAGGAAATTATATATTTTATTTAAAATATAAAATTGGTCATGGGCCCATAAAAACGTTTACAAGTTAATTACGATACAAAATGGTATTACAGTTTGAAATTTACAACTCGCCGATCTAAGCGGCAAAAATAGGGTAAACCCCATAGTTCCTCTAAGAACTCCTTGGTCGTGGTGGTCAAGCGGCCGCATATGTACACATCACCACCTAAGCTCTCCACTCAAGGTTGGGTGAGCTTTTCTTTCTCTTTACCTGCACCACATAGCACCCATGAGCCAAAGCCCAGCAAGAAAACACAATAATGCATATAAATATTATCAAATGATTATCATTATAATCACACAGAGCTTATAGCTCTGATCAGATGAGTGATTTAACACTTGAGGTTCTGGTAAACCATAATGAGTGACTGACAAGCAAGTCACTAGCTTAAACAAATGAGTGACTGATGGGTAAGTCACTAGCTTAAACAAATGAGTGACTAATGGGTAAGTCACTATGGGGCTCGGCATCCATAGCCATGTGACTAAACAGTCACCGAGGCTCATTGGCCCTAGTTCTAAATGACTAGCCTTTGGCTAGACAAGCACTTTTAGTTTTCATCGAACTTGAGGTCGGTCTGGCATCAATGCTCATTTGAGTCATTCAATGCAGATGTCGATTAGATCTAATCTTTATTGGCTTGCGTTAGACACGCTAAGGCCGTTCTTGACTTATGAGTCAATACCATGTGACCAGTGCTCAGTACCACTGCCGAACTTAACTAATGAGTCACAGCTTCACAGTTGATACTGACACCATTGCCAATTCTGACTATTCAGTCAATGCCAGGCACAAGTGAGCAAGATTTGTTAAGCATTCAATATTCGATCCATGTCCACATTTAAACATTCAACATGCCTCATGAATAACTATGCATGTCACATATGGGGTGCAATTTTCTTACCTCTGGTTCGAGCGAGAATTAGTATAAGAACGACCATTGAGAACGATCAACATTTTAGTTCCTTGACGGTCACCTGGTCTTAACCAATTATGGGATTCCATCAATAAAATGAATAACAAAGGTTCCCAAACCAAAACCTAGCCTCTGAGGCATCGAATCCTACTAAACCGGGCAGTAGGATCGATCCCGAGGCCTAAGGCTTGAATTCCTAAGCCAAAATGCCACTAAGGGTCGCGACCCTCCCTGGCCATGTCGTGGCCCACCCCTCAACCAGAGGCGGCTTCCCTTCAGCTCCCAGGCCAGGAAGGGTCGCGGCCCTTCGGCCCTTTAGCCTCTTCCTCCCATTTTCTCAAGCTTGGGCCGCGGTGCTCTAGAACAGAGCCGCGACCGCACCTGAAACTCAGCCAAAATCCTTGTTTTTTTCCCCCTCGAACTCATTCTAAAACCTCAATAAAACTCCCCCAACATCACCAAGCAAAGCCACCAATTGTTACTACAACTTACCCACCATACAAGCATCAAAACCCAAGTGAATTTCCTCCAAAACTTCCATTAATTCTCATCTAAACACTATAAATTTCTCAACTAAAAACCAATAGAAAAACAGAGTATAACTAAGGTTTCATGGATGAATTCTTACCTCAAACTGAATTTAAGTCCTCTTCAATGGATGAACTAAAGTTCTAAGCTCCAAACTTTGATTCCTTAGCTTAGTTCTTCAAATTGAGATAAAAAACTCCAAAGGAGAAAAGAGGAAGAAGATGAATGTGAGGAGGGAAGTTGCTTGCTCTGTTTTTGCTTCAGTTCTTTCTACAACATACTAGAATCCCATATAACCCTTGCCAAAAGACCATATTGCCCCTAGGTTAAATAAAACTCTATAAAGGCTAGTAAGGGCAAAAATGACATAAATCCTCTAAACCCGCTAATCATAATTAACGTTCTCCAATTCTCGTTATTCTCGATACTCTCAAATACCAATAATTCATATCCAGTTACCCTTTAATTCCTGGCAACGCTCTAATCACCAAATTACCCCGAGACTCACCCCAAGCCCCAAGCTTAAACCTGTTATGACCAAACTGATAATTTATATTCGAAGATCATCTCATGCCGAACAGCTCGAACAAATCCACATTATAATGTGGCCTCAACAGTTAATCACAAACATGCACCAAAATATACAAATATGCCATCAACGGGCCAAATTACCAAAATGCCCTTATAATCAAATGTGGGCCCACGTGCATGCATTTAACATCATATTATAATATAATTCACATAGACATGCATATAATCATTTAATGTTACAATAAAACAATTATGGCCCTCCCGGCCTACTAATCCAGCAATTAAACCGCATTAAGACTTTCAGGGCATTACAATACCCCAAACCCAGTACCCATTGACCTCCCGCGCCTTCTCCTTGCCCAATACTCAGAACCCATCGGCCCTACTGCTTGTTATCCTTGCCCTGCGCCGATTTGAGGACAACGATGATTGCACCCAAAACCCATCACCCCTCCCTCATTTTCTCTTTTCCCTCTCCCAAAGAACACATACGTTTGTAGTTGATCGACAAATAGCAAGAAGGACAAACGAATATATATAAGGATGCACTATCAGATCTTGGTTGAGGGGTTGTTCAAAGTTAGGTCTCGCTGGTGAAGATAGTCAGATTCGTTGGGGTAAGACTCGCAAAGGATGAACCAACTGCAATGGTGATTCAGGTGATGAAACACATGTCGAGGGGGAGGAAAAGGCTTTACATGATCTAGATTTTTCTTTGTTGCTTGTGTTTGTGATGTGCATTGAATATTTTGGCTAGGCATTAATAAATCTAGGTTTGATATTTTAGGTCACGTTGAGTTTGGTTTGACTTTTTGTAATGTTTTGAGTTTTTCCTGGGTTACAGATGACAGGGATGAGTGGGTTTTCCAATAAATCTAGGTTTTTAGATCTGTGTTCTAGCTTATTGGAAAGAGCAAAAATTTGAACCATGAAGTTGTCATTTTGATTGTATTTATGTTTTGAGTTTCTAGGTCTGTATTCATGTACTTTGGATTTGAATTTGTTATTTCTATTTTTGAACTTTTATGATTATGGATGAACAAGAATTTGGGGATGAATGTGGAAGAATTTGAGGGTGGATATGGAGGGAAATAAATAAAAAGTTTGAATTTTGTATTTATTTTTGGTTTAGGATTGGTTTTATTTTATTCTTTAATTAAGATTTTATGGTTAATTTTGGTTAGATTTAGGTTTTGATTTAATTTTAATGTAATTTAGTTTATTGATTTTGTTTAAATTTTGATTTAATGAAAAATATATTTTATTTTAATTAAAATATGATTTTTTTTTTAATTTTACATTTATTTTAAAAATTAATAATGGTTTAATTTATATATTTTAATTCATTAATTAAAAAAATCAAAGCATTTTCGTCATATTTAATAATTATTTGACCAAAAATCAAGCTCAAGGTTCGAATTAATTTGTTTTGCGAAACATATGGTCTGAAAAATGTCATTTAACAAAATATAAAGGTTGATCACATATTCAGGCAACACATAGGAGTCAAACTAGTATTTTTCCGCACATAAAAAAATTCAAACCTTTTCGGTTTAAGTTCTTGGCAAACCAAAAAAAAAAATCTCTTCCAACCTAATATGATACATCACGTCCAACAATAATCAATGCAAACTAATTAATTAATGTTTGTTTGTTCTTGTTGAGGAATTCCAACCATATTGAGCCAAGAACTCATATCTAAACCTATGAACTCAAAAACTTATATTTTGTTTTTATTTTATTATTGTTTTTATTAATTAAAATAAATATTAATTATTTTTTTTATTTTAAAAAATATTTAATGATTTTAAAAAAAATTATGACATGGATCAGTTATAGGTCGACATGCGTCAGCCTAGTCAGACTAAATTTTACTTAACGAACTTGGTAGTGGCAAAAGTAAGGAAAACATAACATTCGGTATTTTTACATAAAAAAAAGATATATAAGTGTATAAAATAAAAAACATTATATATTTATGCTGCAAATATAAAAAAAATAGTGAAACAAAATCATTATCTTGTATTGTAATATTCTTTTTACTTTTCCAAAAAAAAACAAACAAAATTAGATGACTTGAGTTTTCTAAGTGCAATATTTAGTAAAGATAAATAAATATTTCTATGTTATTTCATTAATACATGAAGAAAATAGAGTTTCTCTCACCTTATACAATGTACTAAAATCCTTCTTACAAAAAAAAAATTATACTTTTTTTACCCTGTGTTTTGTTCTATTACCTATTTAAATCTTGTGTTTTGACAGATTATTTTTTGAAGCCTATATTTTATAAAAGGAAATTTTCACTATTTATGCATAATAGTGTGTCTAATTACTAAATAATACCAGCACTAATCACTTTTTCAAATTGGTGCTAAACTTTCTCTAGTACCAAAAATACCCCTCTCATTTTTCCCCTCCAAAAAATTTTCCCCCGAAAACTCTCTCTCTCTCTATCTCTTTGTTGCTTCTCTCTCTCTCGGACCCAAAGAAGAACCAAAGCCCAAACCCTGAAAACCAAAACAAAGAATCGATCTCACCCTCTCTCTTTCGCTTCTCCCACGTCGGCCACCGTCGACATTGTAGAAAGAACCCATCGAACCAACGGCAGCCACAAAGCTCGAAACCCACAGCGTCGAACCCACATTCCCATCAATTTTAAGGTAAATTATTGAACCCTCGTAATGATTATTTTTCTTTTAATCACTTTTAATCTGGTTATGTGGAATGGGTATGGCAGTTCTTAGGGTTGGGTTTTTCTGTAGTTTTTCCAATGGGACTCGATGGGTTCGATGCAACCTTGATATGAGCTCGATGGGATGAAAACATTAGCCTAACATTCAGCTAGATTAGAGCTCAATAGAGATCGACAGGGATCGATTTGAGCTCGATAGGAATCGATAGAAGTTCTAGATAAGCTCGATAGGTGCCATTGATGAATTCTCGATGGGGTATGGTTAGGCTTGATTATAGCTCGATGGTCACTATTGATTGCAGTTTGATGGAAGCTTGATGGGTATGTGGTTAGGCTCGATAGGAGGCTCGATGTTGTTTACGGTTAGGAGCTCGATATAAGCTCGACAGGAAAGTAATTGGTTAAGCTCGATATAAGCTCAATTGTTCTTATTAAGGCATATTATAATTTTTTATATAAGTTAGCTTGATATGAGCTCAATAGTGACTCGATACTAGAACTCAATAACAACTCGATAGAACTCGATAGAAACTCGATAACCTTGTTTGTTACAGATGCTTGATGAAATTTTTTTGAATTTTTTCTAGATTCTATTTAACATTCTGTTTTCTTACCAATTTTGTTCATGTGTTGTTGCAGATGCCTAAGTTGCTTGTTCAGCTTAGTGATCACTTTCCTGGTCGAGTCACATATCGGGGTAGTAGCACTTTAAAGGATATTAAGAGTAGGTTTATGCAATTCGGGCTGATAGAAAGGGCTAAGGAATCCCCTTTCAAGCAGATTTTTTTTTTTTTGCTTCAAAATTAAATTTCTCATGAGTTGTGGTGCATCAGCTGCTTTTGAGGAAAATTTCCAGTAATAAAGAAGATGAGGTGCATTTTTATCTGAGATCTAAGTCTTGTAGATTCGGCATGGGATATTTTTCCTTGGTGACGAGGTTGAATTTCAGTCGCTTCCCATCACCAGAAGAGTTGGAGGAGTGTAATCCCAGTGACCACTTGATAAAAGAGTATTTCAATGATGTTGATAAAGTACAGCTCTCACAGGTGAACAATGCTTTCAAGACTTGTAATGTTGTGGAAGATGTGTACAAGCTTGGTCTTTGTTTGTTGGTTGAGGGGGTTCTGAATGCCATAGAGGGAAAGTTGCATATATGGCGAGATATTATGAAGATGGTTAAGGACGCAGACTACTTCTTTAGCTATCTATGGGGGAAGTACTCTTATGGGAGGCTTTTATAGTCTTGTAAGAAGGACATGCTGAAGCAAAAGGCAAACTATGAGAACAAGAAGGATGCCAAGGTGCAGCAAGAGTCCAAGTACAGTATGTATGGTTATGCCTCGCCCTTAAAGTATTGGGCATATGAGGTTATTCAGCAGCTTACGACGGATTTTGTTGTGAGCTCGGGAAACATGGTCCCGAGGATGCTTAGTTAGTCGCATCGAAAGAACAAGGATTTCACCAAGTTTATCCTCTCACCAATGTTATCAAAGAAGAATGTAAGTTATATTTGATTGACATTAAACAATTATTATTTTTTATCTATATGCTTATCTTTATGATTATTTGAGTTAACCAAATAGTTTATGTTGTTTGCAGTTGATCGCCCTTTCGATGTTGAAGCCTCGACCAGCAGAAAATGACTTTTATTTATCGCTGACAGAGGGAGATCTTCCCTTTTATCCCGGGCTTGGCCAGGATCTTGGGGAGGCTGATGAGGATAAGGATGCGACTTTTGAGAAATTCACCGAGATGGTTTTTGTAACGACCTACTTCCTTAGAGTCGTTACTAAGTGAATTTAAAATGTACAATTAACTCGCTAATCGAGATTTTAAGACAAAAGTGTAGCTAAATCATAACAGAAATCACATAATTTGAAAAATATATCCATTCATTGAAAATTATAAAGCGTTAAACATTTGGGATCCCAATATACAGTTTAGAAATATTTACAACTCAAAAATATAATTAAAGTCGACTAAACGAAAAAATTAGGTTTAATACAAACATCTCCCAAAAATACCCCTGGTCGTGGCAGCCACGCAGGCCAAACATGTACGCGTCGCTTCACGCACTCCGTACTCATGGTTGGTCGACTTTCCCCTTGCCCTTACCTGCACCATAGAGCACCCGTGAGCTGAAGCCCAGCAAGAAAGCTCCACACAAGCAAATAAATATGCATAACCATCAATTAACACATAACAAAACCGCCAACAGGCTAAACACATAACGGCCATGCCGTCCCAGGCACTTTACTAGGCCCTGGGTTTGCAGTCTACACTGTGAGGATATCCCAGGTATCCTATAGGGGTCTCACCCTAGCAACTCACACTCCACGTACTTAACGCTGCTCCCGGCCCCTTGCCGTACTCGGCCTTGCCATTCTCAGCCTTCGTTGTTCATTCACATATATGCACATATAGCATAATTAAATACTTAAACACATATAAACATATTCAATGGGGCTACGCCTTGCAATACAATCATATAGGGTCGTGCCCTACAACACAATCTATAGGGCCTCGCCCTGCTCTACAGGTACAACAGTTTTCCTACTTGCGTCCCGAGCTTTCCGAGCACCGATGTCCCGAGCACAGTCCCCTAGTCCGAGCCTCGCTGAAAACCTAGTCACAACGTATCAATAACATCCATCCATCAAGTTCTAATCCAATAAATAACTTCGGGTTACAATTCTAGTTTCTGGAACCTTGGATTATATCAATCCAAGTGATAAAATCTATCCTGAGCCTTAACAATTGGGTTCCCAAGCCAAAAACCCACAAACAGCCAACACTTTGAACTAAGGTCGCAACCCAACCCCTGAAGGGTCGCAGCATGCCTCAAAACAGAGGCAAAATGCCTCCCTGGAAGGAGTCATGGGTCGTGGCATGCTTAGCCCAGCGTCGCGCCACGCCTCAAGAATAGAGGCCTCCCCAGGCCTCAAGCACACACGGGCCGCGGCATGCCCCTTCAAGGGCCGCGACTCTACCTACAAACCCAGAAAACTAGCTTTTCTCTCAAGTTTTTCCTGAGCTTAAACCCATTTGTTTCACACCCCAAACTTTAGCCAACCCCAGAACTAAGCCCAGAATTCATATCCATACAACCTAAACATCCCAACAATCTCATAAACCACTTCCTACACCCATCAAACATTCAAAGTTAATCCTGAAAATCAATTCATGCATGCCTAAGTTCTAGCAATAAAAACCAGCAGAATTTCAGTTGATCAACAGGTTTAAAAGCTTACTTTGAACCTGAGTAAGTCTCTGAACTAATCCCCTAAGTTCTAAGCTTCTAGCCCCCAAAGTTCCAGCTTTGAATTTCTCCCTTGATCCCAAAGAAGATCAGCTTTCTTCTCCTTCCTTTCCTAGCTCCTGGTTTTCTCTAGACTTCCAATAGAAAATCAGATATATGCCTAAGTGAAGAAAACGTGAATGATTTCTCCTCAGCCAAGTCTATCCATCCTTAAAGCCAAATTACCCTTTGGCCCCCTTAAACCTATCCTTAACCCTTAACTAACCCCAAGGGCAATTTATTTATTTACCAAATCCCGTTAAATCCCCGAGTATTCCTATAAATCCCCATTTAATCCCAACATATCTCAGACACTACTAAATTACTACCCGCTACTCAATAATTACTGAATACATATAATATTCCCAAAATACCCCTAAGCTCCTCCCGAGCTGGGTATTTGACCCCGTTGTAACTTTCTAGCTAAACTGCCCCCTAAGACTGTCTTGGATCGTGCATCTCAAATATATCACCACTCACACGTGGTGTCAACCACAATAATCACAAATATTACATTTTATGCCCTCAACGGGTTAAAATTACAAACATACCCCTAATAACCAAACAGGGCCTACATGCATAATTAATTCACCTAAACATGCATTTCTAATCACATACTCATCAAATTCACATATTATAATAATAAATCACTTATTTCCCTCCAGGCACGCTAATCAAGGCCCTAAGCCTTATTAGCAAATTTGGGACATTGCAGTTTCTCAAACAACTGAGGCAGCGAAGATATTTAATGATGTTGTCCCGGAGGAGGAGGTTGCAGGTCCCACCCCTCATGTTGCCTCACCTACAGCCCCAGCCCTAGCCTCAGCCCTTGTGCTAGCCGAGTTGATCGAGCAGTTAGATAGAGTCGAGGGTCGACAGGAGACCCTCCTAAGGAACCAGTCAGTGATCCTGGACGCAGTCAGTCATATCCTAACGTTTATTAGGGAGAAACCGAGGGGCTCCAAGGAAGATTCAAACTCAGAGTCACTGGAATTTCCTCTGGACTATGTTGATGATCCAACCACGCCTCCCACCATCATTGTGACACGTGATGCTGCGACTCCGGGAGTCGCTATTGTCAACCCTAAGGAAGTTGCTGGGGTTCAGTTTCAGAGGACTATACGCCAAAGACGCAAGCCAGATTGTTTTAAGGGCTGCACTGATCCCACGAGGAAAAGACCTCTCACTGATCCAGCTACACCAAAAGAGAAGGCTACACAGGTGTTGGACCCTCTCAAGAAGCCAGATCGCAAACAGTATAAGACAATGTCCAAGTGGCTGCTTGGAGACATCTCCAACAAGACCCCAAGGGATGTAAAGACTGGGAATCACGATCCAGCGTAGTTTCTGACATGGAAGACACCCCAGTCATGGCTCAATGATGGGGTAAGCCATTTATACCTAATGTTAATAAATTCTGTTTTGTTTTCAATTTTACAAGTTCTGTTTTTATTGACTCGATGGGAGCTCAATAGGAGCTTGATGGGAGCACAATGGAAGGGAAAAGGTTTGAGCTTAGCTCGATGGGAGCTCAATAGGGGGGTATATAGGATCAATAGAGCTCGATAGGGATATATTGGATCGATAAGGCTCAATAGAAGCTCGATTGGAAGGGTATTGAGTACGTGTTGTTTACTATTTGAGGTTAGCTCGATTGGATATCAATAGGAGCTCGATGAGGGGTATAGGGGCTCGATATGGCTCGATCGTTACATAATTTAGTTGTTGTTTACTGTTTGAGATTAGCTCGATATGGACTTGATTAGCTCGATATTTAGTTCGACATAAGCTCAATAAGGCTCGATTATAACTCGATTTATTCGTTTCTGCACTATTTTTCACCCATTATGCTGGTCTTTGCTAACTTTTTATACCGTACTCTCTTTATAGCATATTGATGCGGCACAACACATGCTTCGTATGCGTCGCACGTATTTTCCCACGACATTTCGCCAAAATGCTGCTGTGATGAACATTTATTTCTCACAAGTGATATGATAACTCTACAAAATAGAGTTATTTTACCACTTTTTATGTGCTAATTGTTGCTTAATTCTTGAGTTTTTAATTGGTTTATTAAGTTTTTAGGTAATTTTGAATTTATTAGGTTTATTTTGATTTTATATATTTTTGGGTATTTTTATAGTTATATTATTGTAAAATGTTATAGTTTAATTATTTAAAATTAATATTGTTAAGTTAGGAGTAAAAAGATGCAATTTTGAGTTTAAATGTTTAAGTAAATTAAATTTTAATTAATATTTTCATGGAACTTTTGTTGTATATTTTATTATTGAAAATATTTAGTTTTAATTTAATTTATGTTGATTTTTGTAGATAATTTGTTGCATTTTTTTTTTGCTCTTGAAAAAGCAAGAAAATTTGACATTTTTAAGAAAAGAAAGAAAGGAAAATGGCATTTTTAAAAATGCCATGGATCAAGTTGCAAAAGCCCAAACGCTAGGCCCACATCTTCCAATCACAGCCAAACGCCCATTGTTGCCTTCAGTCATTTTGGCCTCCCAAATCAACCTCCAGCCAGCTCCACGCACGCCACCTGCCAGCTTGTCTCCAGCACCTGATGCACCCAGCAGCTTCAGCACTCTCCACCAGGTCTGAGCCCACATACCAACTGCCTGAACACATGCATCTACCCAGCCACCAAAATGGCTGCCATTTTTATTTTTGAGCCCAACAAAAGCAATTTGTCCCCTTGTCCCAATTGTTAAAAATACAACATTTTTACCCCACTTTCTACACATTTTACCCAAAAATATCATTATTACACCCTATAATTTACCCCTATTTTCCATATTATAATTAATTAAATTAATTTAATCAATTTAATTAATTTAAATTGATTATTTTAATACCTCATTTTTTGGCTATAAATAAGAGATTTGGGGTGTCATATTTTAAAGGGGGGAGAGGTTACTATACCATAATTTCTACACATTCAAAACCTCTCAATTCTCTTCATCTTCTTCTTCTTTTTGGTTATTTTCTATGTATTTTTAGAGGAAAATTTTGGGGGTTCATCCTCTAAATTTTCCTATTTATGTTTGTAATTTTTAGTTTGTATTTGCTATTCTAGTTATGAGTTTCTAATCTTTTTAAGATTATTAAGGTGATGATGAAACAATTTGTAACTAGATAGTGTTTATTTTGTATGTTGATTTCCCATTTTGTGCAACAAAGTTTATGGAATTTTCTTCTTCAAATATCTTCTTTCATCTTAAATATCATGTATTTTGGATTGTTAGCACATATTTACACTTTGTTATTCATTAGTGCAAAAACATAATATTCTTTGTGTAAGATGTGTCATTAAATTGTACACATCCATGCTTAGAACAAAAATATTATGCTTTGCCTTAAATAATGTTCATTGATTTATTTGTTATTTCATTAGAATGATTTACACTAAATGCTTTGAAATTATAATTTTAAAAAGTGAAGAAAAATCCTATCTTTTTAGAAGTAATTTGTGCTTAAAATTATAAATCTATTTGGAAAATGATAGTTTGATTTATTTTAACTATCACTAAAACTTGGGATTCAATATACTAATAAATATTATTAAACTTACATTTTGTGGATTCTAGTATCTTAATAATCTTTCATTTTACCACTTATTTTCAAATCATTATTGGTTTATTTTTATTCTCTTAAATAGCTTTATTTTTCAATCTTTTATTTTATGTTCATAATATTAAAACTCATCAATCTTTGGAGCTAGGTTAGAATTTGTTACTTTTGATTTAAAATAGTTTTCTTTTTTATTTTAGACAACTCCTTTGGGTTCGATCTCGTGCTTACACGAACACTATATTCCATATATGATTCGTGCGCTTGCGAGTATAAATATTTAAAACATACCCGTTTTGGGTCCATCATGATATCTGCCCGATATGATCAATACAAGCATCGAGTATGTTGACCATGTTGACCGGCATCGAGCAACATTTTCTGGCATCTTGAGGAGGAGTTGAGGATGTATATTTGTGCCAGAACTATGATCAACAACATTGGTTTGCCATTGAGACTTCTATTTCTAGTTGGAATCTCATTGTTTATGATTCAGACATCTCAGTGATTAGTGACGTGAAGATGGAGGAAATTATGAATCCATGGTGCTTGTTGTTTCCTTCTCTATTTATGCAAAGTAAACTGTTCACTGATAGCTTGATGTTGAAGATTCCTACAGCAAGAAAGAGGCCGCATCAGTTCACATGGTGTCGCAAACAAAAACACGAGCTCACTCAGTCAAAGAGAAGGTAAAAAGCATCATCTTCATACTATATTTGTTTCTAAGTAAAATTATAGTATTGTACACTTAATGTTTATATTTTTTTACAGTGGAGATTGTGGTGTGTATGATGTCAAGCATATTGAACATCTCATTGCCGACCTTCCCTTGGAAACCATCTGCGATGAAAATATAGAGGCGTTCAGGAATAAGTGGACGACAAACTTGTGGTATCAAAATTTGTTATCTTGATGATTGTATATATACAGGGTCTTTACATGTGTAGTTTTTTGTTTTTGGGTTCGATTGTTCACATTTTTTTTGGAACTTTCATATGGCTATTATTGAGCTATATCGAACAATATCGAGCTTTAATCAAGCATATATCATTTTCATATCCATTTACTAGTTGTTATCGAACTAATATCAAGCCATATCGAACCATTATCGAACTAATATTGAACTATTATCGAGCTAAGATTTGAAGTCAGTTTAGAAGGTAAGTTAATAACCATATTATCAAGTTCATATCGAGCTACTATCGAGTTAACATTGAGTTCATGTCGAGCTACAATCAAGCTCATTGGGTTTACATTGAGCTTAACATAACTTTTAAGAAAAATAAAAGAAAAAAGAAGGGAAAACAAGCTAAGTTATTAATACAACAAGTCCAAATGGGAAAAAAAGTTTATAGCCTAGCTTTGCATGTTGCCCTATTGTGGCCAAGACCACCACACATACTACACTTGCGCTCTTTGCGAATGATTTCGCCATTTGATGGAGTGCGATTTGTCTTCCTTCTTCCTACATTTTTCTTCTTCGGCCAACCAACTGGTTGTTTCTCAACGGGAACCCCAACTTGCACTTTCTCTATGTTCTCGGGAACTTCCCAATTGTCCTCGTTGCTAGTTGGGTAAATTGTTTCTTTGTAAGACTCCTTCCACATCTTAGTAGAGTAATATGGGGAACACAGTGAGTAAATGTTGACACTGCGTAGGATGGCTGCAGCCACACCATGAACATAAGGGTAACTCATTATTTGAAACATGCCACCGGAGCATGATTTGGTCATCAAATTCACCTCACTATCACCTTCTGGGTCTACCACATGAAATTCGAACTATCCAAGAGGGTGGACTTTCAAGTACCTTGCATCACACACAATGCTTGAGACATCTTTCTCATATATTGTTGCTAATTTGGATGTGCACTTCTCTACATCCTCGTGACGTGCAACAAACCATGATTGAATTGTGAAACGAATGAATTCCACAAAAGTAGTTACTAGGAAGGTTCTTGCGTCTCTAGTTTTGTTGTTGAAGCTTTCAACGTAGTTTCTTGTCATTACATTGTATCGATTCTCAGGAAAGTAAGCACGAGTCCACTTATCGAAGCCAATACCCTCGAGATATTGAGCTATGGCAGGATCCATTTGCTTTATGTTGTTGAAGAACCTGTGAAATTTTGACTTCTGAAATGCATATGCCGCATTCCACATCTCCTTATGACAGTGATCAATCTTGAACTTAGCGATTACATTCATACTTATGTGATGGTAGCATGCACCGTGATAGGCATCAGGGAGGACCAACTCAAGAGCATGAATAATGCTAGCATGCCTATCTGATACAAAAGTCAGATTATCAACAACTCCAATGGTTTCCTTCAATTTCATCATGAAATACTTCCAAGAATTATGTTTCTCATTGTCCACAATCGCATACGCAATTGGATAAATGTGGTTATTCGCATCCAATGCAACAACACACAACATATGGCTGCCAGGTCGGGTTCAACGATTCCCGTCTTGGCTGCCACTGCGTGATGGCCTTTGTGGTGCAGGCTCCCCTGCCTGATTCCTATGAGGAGCTAGCTGAGGTGCCTGTAATGAACCAAATTTCCTAATAAGGCTTAGGGCCTTGATTAGGGGGCCATGAAGGCAAATCTTGGAATAATGTGATATTTATGTGTATCATTATGTGAATATGTGAGTTATATCATAATATGACTAGATATGAATGTTTAGGTGTATTAAATATGCATGTGGGCCCATTTCTATTTAATTGGGAAATTTTCATATTTTGGGCATATTTGGCATATATGTGATATGTGAGTGGTGCTTCATTATTATTTGGTTATGCTAGGGTTACTCAGCACGAGACGATCCTAGGAGGTAAGCTAGTGGGAAAGTCACAACAGGATTTATATTTGACTCGGAGTGAGTCAATGGGTATTTAGTACATTACCGAGATATTGGGTAATGGGATTAAATATTTGATGATAAATTGAGAGTTAGTGAGATCAGGGGGAAATTCAGGGAGTTTTGATTATTTTACCCCCGGGAGCATTTTCGGGACCCCAAGCATTAGGATTTTCTTGAGGTTACTTAACCTTGAAGTAACCTGTCAGAGTTATAAAAAGAACGTTCAGAACGTTCTCTCTCCCTCAAAGTTCCATTTTCGACACCCGATCACATTTTCGAAGGAAACTTGAGTTTTAGGACTCGAATTCAAGCGAGGATTGAGGCATAGTGATTCTAGGGAAGATTAGAAGCTTTTTAGCCGAAGGATTTAGTTTGGAAACAACTTAATCGGAGGTAATCAATGTTTTAAGTTCTAAGTTTTTAAAGTTTTTAAGCTTGAATTGGATTTTGTGTTTTGATGAGCTTTTGAATGAATTGAAGCTTGAGTTTTGTTGTTTTTGGATCATTAGGATGTTTGGGAACTTTGATTTTGGAATTTGGATATGTTCGGATAGGTTTTTGGAAGGTTTTAAAATGGAGAAAATGAGGTTTTTGGGCTGGTTCGTGGTTGGGTCGTGGCCCTGTTCTAGAGCATCGCGGCCCAGGCTTGAAGAAGGAAGAGGCTGGCTTCTGTCTGGAGGCGGGCCGCGACATGGTGTTTGGAGGGCCGCGGCGCTCAAGGGAAATTTTGCCCAAATTTGGTTTTTAGTTGTGGGAACTTAACCCTAGAGGCCTGAGATCGATCCTACCACCCAGTTGAGTGGGATTCGACATCCCGGAGGCTTGGGTTGGGTTTGGAAGTATTTATTTACTCATTTTGATGAGGTTTTATATTATGGTTGTGACTAGGTTATCACTAGGGGCTTGGAAACAGGATTGTGCTTGTGGCTCGTTTATTGGTAACCTGTGCTGGACCAAAGGTAAGAAAACTGCACCCAGTATGTGATGCATGAGATACATGTGATTAGGGCATGACATGAATATTGAATATGAGATTGATCAGAGCTTGAGTCTCTATAAACATGCATGATCATAATTATGCTTGTGATTGTCAAGTAAGCATGTTGAATGCTCTATATTTGGATATTTGACATATGATATATGCCTGGTTGCATTGCTTACTTGTGAGTGGAACTGATTCCATAGTCAGAATCGGCAATGGTGTTAGTATTGACTTTGAAGCTGCGACTCATTAGTCAAGTTCGGCAGTAGTACTGAGCACTGGTCGTATGGAATTGACCTATGAGTCAAGAACAGTATTAGCGTGTTTAACACAAGATGAAAAGATTAGATCTAATAGACATAAGCATTATCATCATAAGCATGAAATGCTTGACCGACCTTAAGTTCGATGAAATCAAAAGCGCTTGTCTAGTCTAAAGGCTAGTTACTTAGAGCCAGGGCCAAAAGGCTCAGGTGACTGCATCGTCACATGGTTGTGGGTGCTAAGCTCAAGTTTGTGACTCCATAGTCACTCATCTGATTAGGGTGCAAAGCCCAAGTTTATGACTCCATAGTCACTAATCTGATTAGCACGATCATTTACTTGGACTTATTAGCATGCATGAATAGGGCTATTATTGCTAGGGATGCCTATTATGATTTAGTGACATGTTATTACTTGTTCATGAGAGTATTGAGTTTTCTTGCTGAGCTTCGACTCACGGGTGCTATGTGGTGCAGGTAAAGGCAAAAGAAAGTTGGACCATCCTTGAGTTGGAGAGCTTAGATGACGATGTGTACATATGCGGCTGCTCGACCGCCACGGCCATGGGTTTAAAGAGGAACTAGGGTTAAACCCTATTTTGCCGCTTAGGTCGGCTGGTTGTAAATCTTTTGTTGTAATTAACCTTTAAATTATATTTTTGGGATCCTAATGTATATGGTAAACGTTTTAGAGAAACGTTGTATCTTAACCAAAAAATTTAACCCTGAACCGTTAATCATACTTAGTTACACGATTATGGCCAAATGACTTGATTAGCGAGTATAACACTGTTTAAATGCACACCGTAACGGTCCCCGGGAAGTAGGGCGTTACAGTGCCTCTCGGAGTGGTGAGGGGTGTCTTTTAAGAGATGGTGGATGCCTTATAGGCAATGGTGGTGGACTCCCATTGTTCGGCTTGGAAGGCCCAGAATTGGCCCGGATAGGTTCCGAGTTGATCCTGACAGATTCAGGGTTAGAGCTTCGAGCTGCTGGAAGAGCTCGGTTATTCCCTGTTCCTGTAGTTACCTCCACAGTCGGGTTGACAGTAGTATTGGTTTGAGTATTCCTTCTAGGGTGTTCATCGCCAGTGTTTTCCCTGGGCCTTGGCTGAGCCCCTTGTCCGGCCCTCCTGGCGGTCATGCTCCTGCGGGGATGTCCTCTGGGCCTTTGGGGTGGTGCCTGGACCTCAGCAGCCCGTCTGGCCAATTCTTCATTGCGCCTTGTGGCCCCTGCCAATTGTTGGCGCAGTTGCCGATTCGCCAGTTCAACAATGGGGATATACCTCTCAAGATTATAGTAGAGGTCCTCGTCAGGCCTGAGAGCAGGCAGTCCCCGAGAATCAGAGGATGCACTCCCCTCGTCTGGGCCATGGTCCGTCATTGGTTGTTTCCCAGGTCTCCTTGGGTAATCTTCAGTGTGAGAAGTTTTCTCCTCAGGTATTTGTGGCAATGGTCGCCCACCAGCACCTGGGTTATTCGCGGCGACCATTGGTAATTTAGGAGATTTTTTACTAAACAATCCAAATATTTGCCTAATGCTCTCAATGAAAGCACAAAACTGTTGACGTCGTTTTTTGTCAACTTAAATCCGAAGAGCACTAAACAAAGATTTAGGAAATAAGAAAAGAACAATAGGATCTTTACGTGGTTCAACAGTTAAAATCCACCTAGTCCACGAGCCAATGTTATTGATTTGTGATACTCTCTCAAAGCTTTATCAAAGAAATTCAGCAGAGTATTCTCAGTACAATTTTTGTCTCTCTCCACAAATGAAATTCCCCAGGCTATTTATAGACCTGGTTGAAAGAATATCTTCCCCTTATTTTGGGAAGTTACAATTCAAATGTGAAATAAATACAAATAAATGCATTAATTACATAATATCTCATGATAATTGGGATTTAATATCAGATAACAACAAATCCCTAAGGAATAGGGATCTCCCAACAGTTTTCGTGTGCAAAACACATTGCTGACTTCGAACGCAAAGTTTACACGCTTTCAAGATCGACCAACACTTCGAGCTTGTTATTCTAGTCAGGCTTCTCCTTAGCCAGTGATTTCATCGAGCTCAATCTTTTGAGACCAACATCTTCAAGCTTATAACTAAGGCCTAAATAACACCCATATGCATCGAAGAAGATTTGTTCTTTCAAGCTTGATGCTTAAGCTCGAGCCTTCTGAACTTGTGCTTGATCGCCATCAAGAACAAGTCAGGAATTATGCAAATTCATACAAGTGTCCAGCTACTGCCTACTATTTTTGAGCTTACGCTTTACGAGCCTATATTTCGAGGCTCATTTATGACGGTGTCAAAATTTGGGTGTAACAGTGTCGTCCATACATATAACAGGACGAAATGATGTAAATCCCCTTCTAAAAACTCCAAGTGAGAAGAAACAGTAAAGAAAGCGACCGTCCTCTGTGACAAAATCAATTATTGTACCTGGATTCTTTTGCTGCAGCATGTATAAGTAAGAAGGTAACTTGGAATATGATTCTACAGGCATCCCCCTGACATTACTGAGTTCTTTCTCTTTGCATCTCCAAGCCTTCATATAACTCATATCGATCCCAAAATTATTCTTCATATCCTTCTTTATGTTGTTTGTCGGGTAGCTAGTACCATCAGTAGCATATTTGTTCTTGATAAGGTGCCCAATGACCCAAGGTGCTGCTTGACGGTGGTTTTTCTATCGCAATTCTAGTGAGAAAGTATGTACACAATTATAAACAGTGATCTCAAACATCTCTGATCGCGCTACTTTTTCCCCCTTATTCTCTAACCACAATCAGGATTCTTGCAAGTGATATACAACACATAAGTACAAGACTTCTTAACCATAAACTCAAAATTATTCTTCATTGTGAAGAGAGCCGCTTTGGTTTTCAAATCCATATTGTTCTCAAAATTCTTCCCCAATGTGTAGTTCGCCCAACGGTATACCAAATGAGGGTGTTTCAGATCGACTAGAAGTCATGATATCTTCTTTTGTAAACATGGGAGCACTTTATCTTCTGTGATCTTCTGTTGAACATATTGGAACGTTCCCTATATTGTTATATTTTGTTCCACCAGGACGACTAGAGCTTGTGCCAGGTGTTCGACGTCCTTGACTTGGTAGGTTCGCCCGTGCAATAAGACATACTGGCTGTTCTTGTACTTGTTCGACTTGCAAATCATCAGACATGTCAATCGGCACTTCTACACTATAATATGCCTCTGAATCGTATCCCAAGTCCTCATTGTGTTCAGCTACTGTATCATCATTCACATAGGGGTCGTACTCATACTGGTTGTCCCTCAGGTCACTAATAGGACCTCCTAAAGTATTAGCTGCTCCCTCAGGTCCGGGAGTGGAATATAGATCTGCAATGACAGTATTATTAACAAGAGTGACACACAAGGCTAACCTTTTTTTAGATGTTACTCCTAAGAATACACGGACACCAAGATCACTTTCAACATGAATGGGTGTAAACAGTTGGTCGTCGCATGTGTAAGGAACCTCCAATTTCAATCCATACATTTGTTTATCAACTTTAAGTTCCTTGTGCAATATGTCTAGAAGTTGCAAGTACATTACAATATCCTCCATCGGTATCACCATGCATTAAGGGTCCTTGAAAATCCACTTATTCCCTTGTAATTCCCAAACACCATTGTAGGATACAAAAACGTAGACAATGGAACCTGTGTTGGAAAAAAAAACATAGAAATTGTTAAAAAAAAAAACTGTCAATTTTTCACAAAGTCATGAAAAAATAATATTGTCGAGTTTTATCAAGCTTCAATCGAACTCTATCGAGTTACCATCAAGCTCTCATCAAGAGCTTATCGAGTTCTTATCGAGCTAAAAGTTCTTAACCGAACATAAACCTAACCAAAACCTAACCAAAACCTTCATCGAACCCCTATCGAGCACATATCGAGAAAACAACTACACCAAATATTCTGGGGTCCAATCGAACCCTTATCGAGTTTCCAACGAGCACAATCGAGCAACAAAGCCTAAAAATATCGAACTATAAACGAACTATATTGAGCTCATAAAATAACCTTCTTCTACATGCCATCGAGATCTTATCGAATTGTTATCGAGCTCCTATCGAGCAAAAAAGTTGCATGAAACTTAGAAAAACGTAGATTGCAAAATCTCTCTAAAAAATCCAAAAAACACACCAATATAGGCTCAGATCTGTTCGAAAAAGACAAAAAAATGTAAACAAACAATACCCAACACATAAGATGAACAATCTTATTACCCATAGTTTTTCTCCTCCAAAAGCCCTCAAAATGGATGTTGCCTTTGATATTGGCGACTTCACAGAGACAATAGAGATGGCTTACAACGATTTCGACAAGAAAATCATACAAATCCGTGGATTTTAGGGAGGCTTTCGTGAGAACGAGAGAGATAGGGAGGGAAGAGAGAGGAATAAAAGGTTTTAGGATTTTTGATATAATGGGAGGGATATTTTGGGTATGAGATTGAAAAGAGCTAGGATTTTTTAGTAATATTAGGCACTATTAAATATGAATAGTGAAATTTCCCTTATAAAATGGTTCAAATAGACCCCTAAACTTCATTTTAGTCAAGTTTTTTTAACTAAACTCACAAATAATTCATCAAATTAACAATTCTGAACAAAAGTACAATCATTATGCCTAACAAGTGTATTGTTGTATTCAATTTTTTCTTCATCAAAATTGAGTTTATGGGTCTATTTGAACTAATTTATAAAACACAAGGTCCAAAAAGTAATTTGTCAAAACACAAGTCAAAACAAATAAAGAGACAAAACACAAGGTCCAAAAATATATAAACCCAAAAAAAAGATAGGTAACCATTTGGTACCCTGTGTTTACAATAATGATCATTTGTTACCTTGAATTTTGAAATCATACATATTTGGTACCCTAAACTCAAATTTAATTAATAAAATTTTAAAAATTTAGTCAAACTTCTCTCAATTATATGAGTTTCAAATTCACATTTAATTACTTAATTACATATAACTTTTGGCAGTTTAGTCATATTGAGAAAATGTTATTTATCAATCTGAGTCTAGAGTACCAAATATGTATGATTTTAAAATGCAAGGTACCATATGAGCATTATTGAAAAAAGAGGGTACCAAAACGACACTTTGCAAAAATACAGGGTACCAAATGAGTGAATTCCCCAAAAAAATAAAAGTTCTTATTGGAAAATAGTAGGGACACGATGTAATAAATAAATAAACAAATGCCCCACAAAAAAAAATAAAGAAATAAGATTTATAAACGAACCAAATTCAGAATTAATACATGTAGATCATAGGGGTTGTCATATGGGGTTGTTAAAATGGGTTTCGACACAATAATCTAAATCGAAAATAACACAATTTTTATGGGTTAGGGTTGGGAAAATTAGGTACGAGTTGAAATAGGTCATATCTGTTTAATACGATAATTTTTTAGGCTAGGTTAAGGTCAACATGTTGTGACGAATTGATTCGTTTATATTTAATATATCATTAAAATTATTAATTTATAGTTAATAGTAGAGGCGTGATATTCAAAAGAAAATTAAAATATTATTTATTTTTCATAAAAAATAAAAAAATCTATACTAGTTAGAAAATTCCTTAAAAAAATGTATCTATAACTTATTTGCAAATTATAATTAATTGATATTAAGAATTTTTTTTATTATATTGATATTTTGTGATAAATTATTTTATTTATCAATTTTGTTTATTTTGAACTTTATATATTTTTATGTAATGTATTATTCAAATGAGTCAAAGATATAATAAAAAATGTAAAACAAATCAAATATATCATACTAATCACAACACGTAATATGTGATAAATCAGGTCATCATGTGAACACAATAAACAGGTTTAGAGTTAAGTTTTCCTGACACAAAGCATAAACGAGTCGAATTGCCAATTAAAATCAACCAATTAGACACGCTACAGCAGAACATGACAAGAATTTCCACTCTTACTACATCCACTTTTTTAATAAATATTATATTTAAATTTAGCAACTTTTTAGACAAATACTTGTCATATTTTTCCTTTTCAACGGATAAGAGTGATGATCATTATCAAATTTTAATTTGTATGATTTTGTCGTCTGCTTAAAAATCTTGCACATTATCATCATTATAACCATCTTTTAAGTACATAATTTTTGGTTTAATTTAGTTTTTCCTCATTCGACTATGTCCATGCTTTATTCTATACTTTATTATCTTCTATAAAGTTGAATAGTCTAGATGTTCAACATTTTTTGTTTCCTAGCTCAAGGGTTATAGCTTCCCCTATTTTATTGGGGCCAGCCTAATATTTTTGGCCTATAGAAATTGATATCACAGACCAATTAATATTATTCACTATATATTCCAATAATGAGACAATATTTTTCCTCTTTCTTGAGTAACAAGTTATAAGCAACAGACAGATGGGAAAGAGATGAGTAACACAAATCCAACCCAGGAGCAGAGATTGATGCTTGTGCACTTGTTCTGTTCATGTTCAGTAGCAGATAAGCTTTTTATATACAGATACTAGAGATACAATTACTAATTGCAGAAACAGTTTCTCAACCATATGATATGTATGACATAGTAATATCAGCGCTTTATTCAAACTTGCACTTTCAAAGAACTCCATTTTCCTCAGGTTGTCTATGCTGTATTTATTCTGTCTTTATTGACACAGCTCAGTTAGAGTGTTGCCTCAGCTTCTTTCACCACAATTTGACTTTTAAGGAACTCTAGCACTGAATCGAGCTGGCATCCAAACAAGTATTTTTATAAATTTTCAGGATTGAAAACACTAACGAAATAAAATTCAGACAAGAAAGGAACCTTACCCGTTGCTGAAGACCGCTTTCTTCTGATTTCAATTTTAAAGGCTCCACCAAATTTATGGCTTCTTGAAATCCATTAACAGCAACATCCTCGTTCCCTAAACTCCTATCCACATCTGCTACTTTTGCAAGTGACACAGCAATGTCCAGAATCTGTAATTATAAGAAAGGGATGAAAAAGCAACACAATGCCAGAGTTAAGAACAACAACAAATCTTCCAAGTAAAGAAAAATGCTCGCGTACATGCAATCATCATTCTAACAGTAATTCGGGGTTTAATATGTTAAGAGTGTGGCCGTGATTAAGAGGAGGAGAAGGGAGAGAGAGTGTGTGCAAGCTAAGAACTATAAAAAGATTTAACATTCACGGTCAAAAGACTTTGAGAGATATGCATTTCATATAAATATAAGATCCAAAAACTTTTCTGCTTAACAATTTCTAAGTTTTGCTGGACTTAATAGGTAAATCTGACAAATAATAGGTTGGTCATTTTATGGCCTAACTTACAATGAGTTGTATATTTTCTGAAGACAATAGATTTTTATTTGAATTGAGCAAAGCCAAGGCCAATTTTCATCTTTTAACAAACGTCGAATCATAAATTTCAGGCAGATAACCAAATTGACTCAACAGATGCTCAATTGTAATATTTATACACCAAATATATATATATATACACACACACAAAAATCGAAAACTGCAAAAATGAGGAAAGCTTAATTTGAACACAAACCAAACAAAGTTAATGACAAGTATGATAACACTTTATAGTCCCTACAAGAAGAGGAAAAAAAACCCAGTGATGACATATACTACAAGCCAGAAGAAATTGCTAACCAGAGAAGGAACATTTGGCTTATCCTTGACAGCATCACGCCGAACATTTAAAGACCGGGAATAGTAAGATCTTGTAGCTTGCAGATCTCCTGCGTAATATTTAAGATCTCCAATTTTGTTGAGCGAAACAGAAAGTGTGTGTGTTATCTATAAAACAATGCAAAAACAAATTGTCATAATTAAATAATTTGGATGAGATGTAAAATGCCAATTTCACATAGTAAGGTTCTTATGAATTACCTCTAGATCATTTCTTGGTAGTTTAGATAGAAATTCAACACTCTCTTCAAAATAAGAGACGGCAGAAGCAGTGTCACCTGTTGCTCGACTGCAACAAAAATGATAAGTTAGGCGTTCACTATTACAATCACTTAAGTTAGAGATACAAGACAAATAGTTAGTCACCCATTTACTCAAGACATAATGAAAAATATGCAAGTATAAATCCTCCCTACCTATCTCCCCCCTGTTTCCCTTCCTCTCCTTTCATTTTTTGGTAGAGGGATAATAAAGCAACTTTCATTTTCCTCACATGTAACTTCTAGCTCAATTTAAGGTCTGCATGCATGGCTTTTAGATGCAAACCTTCGGCTTCCTGAGCCCAAAAGCCCATGTGAATGAAATATTAAAAGTGGTGTTAGCCTTTTGGAATCTATTTTGAATGAAGCTAGACCTACTTGCGTTTCCCAAGAACTTCAAAACTCTTATTAATACTTATCTTCTACTATTTTTAAACTAATATTCCCAATAAAATGCAACTGTTATTAGAAAAAGACCTGGAGCTACTAAATGTTTGAGACATGACATCTTCCCTGGAAGTGTTCTTCACTATCTCACTATGTGTGGATACAATAAACAAGAACACCATAGCTTTACAAAGTTTGGCTAGCTCGTGTCAGATATAGCAAAATTACATATTAAAACACGCTCTTCATATCAACACCAGTAGCAATAAGCTAAAAATTTCAAGCTTTAACATCAGCCAACAATAGTGGTACAATGAATAATTTGATTGCGCACAACAACAAAAACAAACAAACAAGTCTTAAAAAAACATAGACGAAGACAGTAAATGAGAGGACATACCAGCAGTCACCAAGCATACCGAGAACCGCTCCAAGCTGAGAACATAACTCCGAGGTGTTACCCATTTTTTCTAACTGATCTCTAATGTCTTCGGCACAAAGACAGAGCCTGGACTTGGCACTTTCTATATTTTGGGCCCGAAATGCCTGCAGGTAAAGTGTTGAAGCCAGCTATTAATAAACCAGAAAAATGCAACACCAGAATACAACATAAACTAGCCAATACCAAATTCTCTAAAAGAAATATGAATAACGTCAAGAACACCAGCAGAAAAGCAAGAAAGACTGACCCTCATGGCATGTTGAAACAAGAAAGCACCTCTCTCCAAAGACACATCCTCATAAATCACTGTCTTATTTTTAGGAGACTCAGCCACAGCTTCCTCTTTATTATTCTCAGTATTACTGTCAATTTCCTGTGTTCTCTTAATTCTAGCATGACCTTCAATGAATCGATCCACCAAGCTCTGGATCTTCTCATCATCTTCGATCTTCTCTATATCAGCTCCACATAATGGACAGTCCTTAAACTTTGAAATACAGCCTCTAAACTCCAACAACAACAACAAAATGAAAATTAACCAACACCCACCAAAATTTAAATACTAAAAAACAAATGATACACACACAAAAAAAAACCAAACATTAATCAATCAATACACTGTTTCTTACTTGCAAAAAGCATGAGAACAAGGTACACATCTGCTACATTGAAAGATAAGCGCTTGGCATATGATGCAGCTAAGTGGGCCAATCTTCAGTTTCTGAGAATCATATCCAAAAGGGCATTTCGCCTCCACCACTGGTGACGGTGATTGCTGCTGTGGTTGTGATGGTTTATTGTTTTTGATGTTATTAGTAGCAGTGGCAGTAGAAGAATCAAAACCAAAGGGACATTTCTTTGTAGAACTCTCGTCTGGGCGAGAGGCTTTGACGAATGGGCAAACTGGTGTAGTCATCTTCTGCAACAATCAACACCTAATCTTAGTCTTCAAATCAATCCCTCATTTAAAATCCCCAAATTTTATGATTAAAAAAAAATCCCCTAATTTTGTGTAATTATTAGAAAAGAATGAGCTTCCGGGCAATGAATGAGAGAAACGTCCTTACCTAGTACAATGGTATGGGATGAGACGACGTCGTTTTAAACTTCGTCTTCTTCTCCTTCTGCAATCTTCGTCTTCTGGGGAAGAAAATGAGATGTGAATTGTGTTCGGTGGTAGATGCGATTAATTTGTTCAACTTTCTAGATATTTTATCTTTTCTTTCTTTTTTTTCAAAAATGACCCTTTTTTTTCCCTTTATTATATTTTGCTTTCTTTTTTTCTTTTTTGTAAAAGAAAGTATGTATAAATTAGTTTTCTCCTGAAATCAAACATTTATTATTTGTTTCTCTCAAAAAAGAAAACATATGTTATTTGTATATTAACTTATTTTAGTTATTACGTGTTTGTTAACTTACGGTTTATTAAATCAACTAAATAAAACTGGTTGGATTAAATTAAGGAATAAAATAAGAAGATGGAATAAAAGTACATTTGTCGTACCAAAAATAGCAAACTAATTAAAAAGGGAAGAACATATTAAACGGGACTGGAAATTTGAGTACCGAATACCGATGCATAAAATGGGTCTATAACAAAATTATTTCATATTAATTAAACATCATTCTTTTATGCTAGTATTTACATATATTCTCAAAATGTCACTAACATAAACCTCTCTATCTTTTTCTCATATTTTCTTCTCTCTCCCTATCTCTTCCGTTTTCCCTCCTCTCAATCACTCTCATTCAAAAAAACAAGGCAGCCACCATATATTCTCTCAATCTGTAATAATTTTGGTGTTCATCTAATCTGATATTTGAAGTTGTTCTTTAGGCAAGTTTTAAATCTTATCAAGGCAAGAAACTTCATTTTGAGTCTGGGATCTAGTGGCACAAATCTTATGAGTAAGTATATTTTAGTTATATGTAGTAAGGAAATTTGTTTACTTACATTGCTTTAACTAATTCGAACAGATCTATGTATGCATTCATGTTTTATTGTACTATTTGACTGTCGAATTAGATATTCGTCTCTCTGCGTTTTTCTAGGTTTTTTGTTTGCCTCGATGAGTTTCAATGAAACTCGACAGGCCTCAATGGTTTCACATAATTAGAGGCTCGATGGTCCTTGATTTGCCTCGACGTCTCTTGATTGGTGTTAGGATTAGGGGACCCCGATGAGGCTCGATGGCTCTCGATGGACCTCGATAGATCTACATTCATTTAAGTAAATAGTCCACCTCAATTTGGCTCGATGGACCTCGATAAGTCCCTAAGAATTTAATTAGATAGGCCACCTCGATGGACCTCGACATTCTAAGAATAATTAAACTAGAAAGATTACCTCAATTGTTCTAGACTTGCCTCGATGGACCTCGATAAGTACTCATGCATTTACTTTGGAAACCACCTCGAGAGAAAGCGATAAACCTCGACATGCCTCGATTCTTGACCTCGAATTACCTCGATTAAGCTCGATGGAACTCGATGTTTTGCAGTTATGTTTTGCCTTTTTTATAATATTAATTTTTGACAATTTTTTTCATTGCATACAATGGTGTTTGGGAATTGGAAGATAGGGATTGGATTTTTAAGAATGCTAAAAATCAAGTTCTACCATTGGAGAAGGGTGTGACGTACGAGCAACTGCTTGACATTTTGTACGATGAGCTTGAAGTGGATAAGTGTGTGTACGACTTGAAACTTGAGTTCCTGTACACATGCCTCTCACAACCCTTCAAACCTACTATTAGGAAAAATGATAGGCATGTTTATGCATTCATTCGGTTAGCATCGAAATCTATTGAGAAGATGATTCCTCTATGTGTAACATTGGTTAAGAATAACTGTTTAGAAAATGCATTGGCATCTCCCAGCATTAATAAAGATGTTCGATTTGAAGAAAACATTTATCCCCCATGTCCTGGTTTAGGGGAACTCAAAGTGAGGTTGGGACATTTGTTCCAGAGACAAATCCTTCGGTTATTTTCCATGATGACATCTCTGCTAGAGATCTACTATACGTTCATGACACAGCGGAGTACGATCCCTATGACTATGATCCTTATGTCAATGATGATCTTGTTGTTGATGCAACAAATAATATGGCAGATTTTCCAACCCAGAGTTCAGATGGTATGCATGTACAAGTAGTAAAGGAAAACCAGCGCAAAAGACAAGGTCGGCAAACACTTGGGACCAGCAGTAGTCGTCCAGGTCCAAGTAGAACAGAAGATAGCAGTAGATAAAGTTCTCCATTGGGCTTAGGTGAAGATCGTAGAACTTGGAATTCTCTCATGTTTACCAAAGAAGATATAGAGGTCTTTTATCAAAATCATCATTCCTCAACCGACACATTTTCAGGAGAATTGCACTTTGGCAAGTTCTTTTCAGAACAAGCTTGAATTGAAAACCAAGGCGGCCATCTTTGCGATGAAGAATAATTTGGAGTTTATGGTGAAGAAACCTGGTAGTGATGTGTGGTACAGTACCTGCAAGGATCCTGATTATGGTTGGAGATTGAGGGAAAAGAAAAAAAAATGCGGTCTAAAATGTTTGAGATTACTGTCTACAACGATATACACACTTGCTTACAAGAAATCCAAGAGAAGGACTACCGTCAAGCAGCACCGTGGGTTGTTGGTCACCTAATCAAGAGGAAATTTGCTACCAATGGTACTTGGTACATGACAAACAACATAAGGGAGGACATGAAGCACCATTTTGGGGTCGAAAAGAGCTATGAGAAGGCATGGAGATGCAGAGAAATAACACTTATGTATGTCAGAGGCACACCTGAAGATTCATACTCCAAGTTACCTGGATACCTGTGTCAATTGGAGCAGAAGAATAAATGTACAATTACTAATTTTCTCACAGAAGATGGTCATTTCTTGTATTGCTTCTTTTCCATTGGTATTTCAAGGAGGGGATTCCAATATTGTCATCCTCTCATTTGTGTAAACGACACATTCTTGAAGACCAAGTTGTTAGGATTAATGCCCTAAAAATATGTAAAGACATTTTATTAGTTTGAAATAAAAGTACAATTTTATTGTATTTGAATGTTTTATTATTTTTTGAATTAATTATATATTAATATCAAGAAAATTCCATATTCATTCATGAGAATATGATCTTGTATTAATACGAGAGAATTAAGATCATATATAATGAATAAAATAATCAGTAACATATTAAAGTAATGAATAATTACTAGTACAGTTTGTTAAGTGTTGACCACGATTTTGGCCAACTGTGAGTAGGCGCAAAAACAACAATAAACCTTTAATAGAAAATAAATAACACAAGTAATTTTATAGTGGTTCAACCCCAATTTTTTGGTAATAGCCTAATCCACTTAGAGTTGTAATATATGTAGCCTACACTTAAGTTCAGATGAGTCTGAGTCAACTGAGTTTCTCAAGTGTAAGTAGAAAAATACAGAGTTTCTCTCTCTAAGTTCTCTTAGAAAATGCCCCAAGTCACAGTCCTAAAGTCTCAAAATTAGAGTCTAAAAGTCTCCAAAAATCTGATCCCCCCAAATGATGCCATGAGCCATTTATTTATAGGCTCATGGATCGCACATGAGAAATATCTCGTTGTAACGCCCTGGATAACTAAGACCGTTACACTGTGTGTTTAAAATAGTGCAGGACTTGCTAATCAAGTCATTTAAACGAAATGTGAATTCAATGTCATCAACAAGTTAGGAATAAAAGATTTTGGTCATAAACAGGCTATTTTCATTTAAAATGACAGTTTAATACATGAAAACTCAAAACAGGGTTTAGAGGACTTAGTTACAGCAAACTCCAAGAGTTACAAACAATTTAAGCCACTCTAATGGCAAAATATACATTTTAGGTTTCTGTTCCTGTACAATTCCTCGACCGTGGCGGCCGAGCAGCTGACAATGTACACCCCGCCCCCATAGCTCTCCAACTCATGGTTGATTCAGCCTACCCTTGCCTTTACCTGCACCACGTAGCACCCGTGAGCCGAGGCCCAGCAAGAAAGCATAATATCATGGCAAGATCAACATCAATAATTAAATATTCCACAATGCATAACCAGGAATTCAGCAATTCATGACATTTATCCAATCAGTGATAACACTCAGCAAATTAACGGTTTGTCATCCAGACAGTCAACCAACTATATTCATAACACAATATTCACGTTCATAACCAATACATTATCATATCAATCAAATAACATTCAGGGTTGGCGCCCTTAGTCGCACCCTCTATTTAACACACTGTCTTCGGCTCACTTGAGCCGCCCCCAGTGTAATACTCACTGACTTCGGCCAGCTTAACCGAGCTCAGTGATAAATAAGCTGCCTCAGCTACCAGTGGCCCAGCCGCGCCTTGTGCGCAAATATTGATTCCGACACTCTTAGGCCGGTTACCGCATGTCCCATGGCATAATAATGCCATCTCATGACATGATATACAAGTGTAGGGAGCTCTTAGTCCCATCGTGTCCACATGGTTAAACACATTCACATAACAATGCATACAAACATAGGGAACACTTAGTCCCAACCTAGCCACATAATCAGGTGCAGCTTTCTTACCTTTGGCTTTCAAACGAGCTAGCTACAAGCGATGCTCCTTGAGCGCGATCCCTGAGCCCTAGCTTAGCACCTAGTCACAACCAAGATAAAGGATATCATTAACAATCTTAAATGAGCTTCTAAACCAATTTCTAGTCCTCGGAACATTGAACTTCACCAAATATGGTAAAAGACTCAACCCCGAGCACCCTAGGTTAAATTCCCAAGCCTAAAATCTCAAAATCCCAAAATCCCTTAAGCGTCGCTGCATGGGCCATCCATGCCGCGGCATGGCCCCTGACAGAACCCTCCATGGGCACAAAAACAGGTAAGGGCCGCGGCATTGCTTGGACCATGCCGCGGCCCGCCCTCCTTCCTCAGCATGCGACAACCTCGAAGGGCCGCGGCTCACCAAGAACCATGCCGCGGCCCGACCCTTCGAACCCAGAAAAAAAAACACCATTTTCAATCTCTAAACCTCACCTAAAGCCATCCTAAAGCCCCCAACTCAAAACCAATTAATAACAACAACATTAGAATGATTTAAACAGCATAACCCAACCAAAAATCCAGCCTAAGACTCACCAATATCCCACTTCCAATTTCTGAAATTTCAAACCCACAGAACTCAAAACCAGCCATGTAAACTCTCAAATTCAACCATCAAACTTCAAATTAATCCTTACCTCAGCTGTAGAATCGTTTCTAGCATCCAACCAGCCTCAAGCCCTTCAACTCCTCAGGTTCATATCCCTTTATTCCATCCAAAACTCAAACTTAAAAACTATCTCATTAAAACTCATAAATTCACATCAGAAAACCTTAAAACTTACCTCAATTGACTGGCTTAACTCTGCTAGTTCTTCAAGCTTCACCAAAGTCCCTAGCCCTAAGCTCCATCCTGAGCTTGCTCTAGAATTCCAGCTCCAAAACCCACAAGGAATGGTGAAGAGATGACTCAGCCGAATGAGAGAGAGTGAGATAACTCTAAGTGTTCTGTTTTTCTTTCTTTCCTTCTTCTTTTCTTTTCCTTAAGTTTCTAAGTTTATCTACAACCTCCACTAACATCATAAAGCAGAATATAGCCTAACCTTAAATAAGCCAAATGACCACCTTGCCCTCCCAATAATAACTAAACCTTAAACATTCTAAGGGCATTTTAGTCATTGCTCCCAATTCCCACTAATTCCTCAAGTGTCTTAAATATTGACCACTTAATTCCCATCATCTAATTAGTCACCAATTATATTTCTCAATACCAAATCATCTCCAATACATTCTCCAAAGTCCCATTTATACCCCTGGGCTCACCCCGAGCCGGGTATAAATCCCCGCCATGACATTTTCGCTAATCTGCTCACTAGGATCGTCTCAAGTCACAAATCATAGATATATCCACATAATAATGTGGTCTCAACATTAGCCTACCAATATACACACAAGTACACAATTACGCTCTCAATGAGCCAAATTACCAAAATACCCTCACAGCAGAGTATATAGCCCCATGCATGCCTTTATCATCATATAATAATATGACCCACATAATCATGCATATAATCATATAATAGCACCGTAAACCAATTATGGCCCTCCCGGCCTCCTAATCAAGGTCCTAAACCTTACTAGGAAATTTGGGTCGCTACACTCGTTTTGACGGGGTCCTTGGTTGTTTCAACTAACTTTAATTAATAAATAATAAACAAATTTAAATTACAACAATATAGCTATTACTTTGGGATATTTGAGAGATTCGCGCGGTAGTTGCGAGCGATTTGGGTTGAAGTTGTTACTGAGGTTCTGTAACGAAGTCACTGGGCAGTTAACTCCTGAGATTCTGACACATCTAGTCAGCTTCTCCTTCAATTTGACATAGTTGGTCGGATGAAACTCATTTCTAAGTTGGCTAGTCAGATGAACCCATTCCTGAGATGACTTGTAACGCCCTACTACCCTAGAGACGTTACTAAGTGAGTTTTAAAAGAAACTTTGTGCAATGAACTCGCTAACCGAGGTTTTTAAAACAAAAGTGTGACTAAGCAAAAGTTAAGGCTGTAATCTTTAAAAAAATGCGTTGATTCATTGAAAACTTCTAGTATTTAACATTTGGGATCCCAAAATAGGGTTTGAAAACTATTTACAACTTAAAATAAGTTTACAGTTGATTAGTTATTAAAATCACGGATTATTACAGCCATTTCTCGAAAATACCCCCAACCAAAGCAGTCGGGCAGGCCAAACATGTACGCGCCGCTTCATGCTCTCTGTACTCATGGCTGGTTGACTCATTCTTTGCCCTTACCTACAACACAGAGCACCCGTGAGCCGAAGCCCAGCAAGAAAACTCATACAGTACATAACATATGCAAATTATATAGTTAACATATCAGATTATCCACAGATAAACAAGTATTCCATCAAACTAAACAAACACGGCCATGCCGTCCCAGAGGCATTACCTAAGCCTGGGGTCTCGGTCCTCACCGTAAGGATATCCCCTGTATCCATTGGGGTCCCACCCTGTCTACAAGCACTTCACGTGCTAAGTGTTACTTCCGGCCCAGCTTCCGTTCTCGGCCTTTCACCGTTCTCGGCTCCCTTGCCGTTCTCGGCTCCTTGCCGTTTCGGCTCTTTTGCCGTTCCCGGCTCCGTTGCCATTCCCGGCTCCTTTGCCATTCATTCTTACTATAATCACAAATAGTATAACTCAAATAACATTCAAACATATATCAATTCAATTAAGTCTGCACCCTAACACGTAATACAATATAGGGTCATGCCCTGCAATCACACTATGGGCCCATGCCCTGTCCTACGGGTGCTATAGTTTTCTTACCTGTCAAATTGATAGCTTTCATCACTTGACTCCTTGAGCACGATCCCACTCGAGCCTTAGCGCACACCTAAACATAGCCATAGGTCAAAGTTATCACCGAACCTCAAGTCCGAAAACCTAGCCTCGGGACCAATCCCGAGCCCCCTGGGAAGTCCTAGTTCCACAAAACAAGGTGGTGGAATCGAACCCCAAACCCTAGGTCAAAATCCCTTAAAAATAACCCAAAAACCCCTTTCTAGGAACAGGGCAGCGCTATAGCGCTCTAAAGAGGGCGCTATAGCGCTACAAGCAGAATCGGCACCCCCAGAAACAGGGCCTAGCGCTATAGCGCCCAAAGACTAGCGCTCTAGCGCTAGTTGCAAACACGCAACTCCCAAATTCTTTTTCTGCGATTTCTTTGAGCCAATCTCAACCCAAACTTCCCCAAATCTTTACCAAACTCAAAATCAAGCTTATAAACACTCTCCACTCATCCCAAGCATCCCAAATCCTCAAAACCCAAGCACATTCATCCCAAATCTCAAAATTTACCATGATTAACCCTAAACCCAGAAATTCAGTCAAACATCAAAGTTAAAGGCTTAGAATTCATACCACTGATGCAATTTTGACCTTGATTCAATCCCTAGACCTCCTCAGCTTTCTCTTCCTCAAAGCTTACCCAGAAATTCCCCTAAAGTTCCCATCATTCAGCTTAACTTCACCACTTAAACCAGCCAAACCCAAAAACTGAAAACTCTAAAAACTTACCTCAAAAGTTGATGTGTTCTTGCTAATCCCTTGCCGAATCTTTAAGTTTAACTTAGGATCCTTGATGCTCAGCCTATCCTAGTTCTCCTCTGAGCTTTGCTCCAAGAAAATTGGAGAGAAATGGTGCTAGAATGCACAAACCGCCCCTTTTGGAAAAACCCCTCTGTTTTTCTCTCTTTTCTTTTCCTTCCTTTTTCTTTCTTTTCCACAGCCATCTCCCTCTCTCTATCAATCCCACCAAGTATAAAAAGCCTCAATAAACTTATCTCTAAGAAGCCAATTGACCAAAATGCCCTCCCTATTAATTCTAAACCCTTTTGTCCATGTAGGGCCATTTTAGTCATTTTACCCAATTCCCGCTAATTCCTCAAGTGTCTATAATATTTTCCCGTTTGCTTTCCAATACATGATTAATCACCAATAATATTCCTCGATATCAAAATAGACCCCAATATACTCATTAAATTCCTATTTATACCCCCAGGCTCGCCCCGAGCCGGGTATAAATCCCCGCCTTGACTTCTCCGCTAGTCTGCTCTCTAGGATCGTCTCGAGTCACAAATCACAGGTAAATCCACATTACAATGTGATCTTAACAATCATCACATATCAATACAGTTATGCCCAAAATGGCCAAAATTACTATCATGCCCTTCTAGCACAATCATGGCCTACATGCATACTAATACACATAGTCATGCATCTCTAAATATTCAAATAGTCATATAACATGCTTTAAATCATAATCATGCATTTTACTCATTAAAGTCACACATAAATCTCATCATGCCCTCCTGGCACACTAATCAAGGCCCTTGAGCCTTATTAGTGAATTTGGGTCGTTACATGACTGGTCGGATGAACCCATTCCTGAGATGGCTGGTCGAATGAACTACGTGTCCAGTCAAGTGCGTCCCTCTCCAAGATGACTGGTCGGCCAATCCGTGTGTTTGGTCAGGTGAGACTTCTCCCTTACCAAACAAAAATATTCTCCAATGTAGCTGGTCGGACAAAACACATTACTGGTTGGCTAAGACACATTACTGGTCGGGTAGAATGCTTCACTTGTCAGTCAAAAACCTTACCTGGTCGGGCAAATCACTTCCTGACCAAGTAAATCTATTTCCTGACCAGTAATATCACAACTCCACAGGTCAACATCCAACATTTGCACTTCTTTAGTCAACACATTTATTGACTATTAATGTGTCATTTACTGACCATGCATTGCCACTTGTTCCATCTGATTGCCACGTCATCGAACAAAATTTTGGGGATAACATTAAGCTTTCGAGATGCAAGTAATCTAGATTTGGATTATTGATATGGATAGACATCTTAGTAAAAATGTTGTATGTAATAGAGATTATATATGACAGGACCGATGAGAATTAATGTAATGCCCCGAATTCTTCGATGTGTTTAACGGCGTGAATAGTAGGCCGGGAGGGCCATACTTTCTTAATTATGTTATTAATTGATAAGTGCATGTATACACTGATTATATTATGATATGATGTGAAATGCATGCATGTGAGTCCATATTTCTAATTACAAGGGTGTGATGGTAATTTGGCCCGTTGAGGGTAAATTGTTTATTTGTACGCATGTTGGTGATATATCTTGAGACCACATTATGATGTGGGTTTGTTCGAGCCATTTGGCATGAGACGATCAAGGAACGTTAATTATCGGTTTGGTCATAACAGGCTTAAGCTCGGGGCTCGGGGTGAGTCTCGGGGTGTTTTAAGGATTAGAGTGTTACCGGGCATTAAAGGGTAACGGGATGTGAATTATTGGTGTTTGAGAATATTGAGATTAGCGGGAATTGGGAAGCGTTAATTATCATTAACAGTGTAGGTGGAAAGTGCCAAAATTACCCTTGAAGTGGTTTTAGAAGCTTTAAAAGACCTAGGGGTATATTGGTCATTTGGGATTTGGATATATATGGTTTTATATGGCTGTAAAAACATAACCAAAAACAGAGTTTTCTTCATCCTTCCCGTACGTCCATCTCTCTCCTTTTCCTCTTTGGAGTTTTGAGCTCAAGGAGTGGAATTAAGCTAGGGAACTTAAAGGTTGAGGTTGTAGACTTGGTTCAGCCATTGGAGAGGGTTCAAAGCTGGTTTGAGGTGAGTTTTATCCATTGAGTTTCTAGTTATACTCTGTTTTAAGCTTGGGTTTTCAGCTTGTAATTGTCTAGTGAATAGTTGGAATCAAAGGGAGTTCTTGTAGTGTTTTACTTGGGTTATGATGAGGGAGAGTTATGGGTGATGTTTGGGTTTAAATGGGTGTTTGGAAGAGGTTTTGAACTAGGTTTGAAGGGTTGGTTCCAAGAGAAAATGCAAGGGAAGAAAAACAGGGGTTTTGGCTGAACTGGAGGTTGCGTCGCGGCATGGCCAGGGGGAGTCGCGGCCCTTGGGGGATGCTGAGTTTGGGCGCCTCTGTTTGAGGGGCGGGCCGCGGCATGGCCAAGGAAGGTCGCGGCCCTTAGTGGCTTTTTGGCCAGAAATGGCTTTTTGGCTCGGGGATGCAAGCCTAAGGCCTCGGGGTTGAACCTACTACCCGGTTGGGTAGTGTTTGAAGTCCTGGAGATTAGGTTTTGGTTTGGGAACATTTTATTATTCATTTTATTGATAGAATCCCATAATTGGTTATGACCAGGTAACCGCTAAAGGACCAAAAGGTTGATCATTCTCAGGGTCATTCTTTTATTCATTCTAGCTCGAACCAGAGGTAAGAAAACTGCACCCCAAGTGTGACATGCATGGATATTCGTGAGGCATGTTGGTTGTGTAATATGGACATGGATTGAATATAGAATGCTTAGCATATGTTGCTCACTTGTGCATGGTACTGACTCATTAGTCAGGTTTGGCAAAGGTGTTAGTATCAACTGTGAAGCTGTGACTTATTAGTCAGGTTCGGCAGTGATACTGAACACTGGTCACATAGCGCTGACTCATTAGTCAGAACGGCCTTAGCGTGGGTCACGCAAGCCAACAAAGATTAGATCTAATCGACTATTAGCATTGAATGACTCAAAGAGCATTAATGCCAGACCGACCCCGAGGGTCGATGAAAGAAATAAGTGCTTGGAGGCTAGTGGCTTACCTAGCAGCCACTCTCCCACTTGAATCATGTGATGTTCACTCATTTGTTTGAAAGCTTTATGCTCAGTGTGATTATAATGATAATCATTTGAGAATGTTTATATAAAGTATTATGTTTTCTTGCTGGGCTTTGGCTCATGGGTGCTATGTGGTGCAGGTAAAGGGAAAGAAAAGCTCACCTAGCCTTGAGTGGAGAGCTGATGTGGTGATGTGTACATATGCGGCCGCTTGACCACCACGGCCAAGGAGTTCTCAGAGGAACTAAGGGGTTTACCCTATTTTTGCCGCTTAGGTCGGCGGGATTGTAAATTTAAAATAGTAGTGACCATTTTGTACTGAGAACAACTTGTAGATGTTTTGTTTAGCTCTGCAGAGCAGTTTGTAATGAAAATCTCCGTTTCCTTTTTATTGGTTTTATGCCTTAACCTGTTAATTACACTTAGAGCACGTTTTTGACCAAAGGACTCAGGTTGCGAGTCAAATTTCCGGTCCACCGTTCACCGTAACTGTTCTGGAGTAACCAGGGCGTTACAATCAATTATCTTTATAAACTTTTCGTTTGACGTAGAGATTTAATTCTTATCATAATAGATGATCATTTGTAGATCAGTCTAAATCCTGAGTATTCATGAACTCTTGTTTATGTTTATTGGATCTTTTGATTAATTCATTAATGTCTCTTAGAATAATGAGGCTAATGACTTTTGTTTTGGAGATTCAATATCATGGTGTTGGAAAAAGCTTATACAGGATCTTTATTTATTTTCATGTATATCTAATATTAAACAAATTAATACGAGATAGCCTAAAACATGTTTCTAAAATTGAATTCAAAGAGAAACAAAAATAGAATACTTACAGTATACGCAGTGGAATTAAGAGTCCTTCCTTCAGTTTCTCTAACTCTTGTATCCTCTCTGTCGCAGAGTATAATCAAGAAACTGAACCGATCTTCTATTTTCTTCACGATCTTCCAATGTATCCTTAGAACCACCTAGACTAGTGTGGGAAATTCTCAACACAGAGATAGATATAGAGAGAAGAAGAGAAAATAACAAAGTGGCTTAGAAAAGAACTTGTGTTTAGAGAGAATATAAAACTATCACAAAATCTGACTTATGACTTATCTGTCGTCTGTGAAATCTTCTCTCTAAGCACTCATTTTATAGAATCAATTAGGTCATTTAATTTAATTAAAAAATCAATAAAATAACAGCCATTTTGAAGCCCTAGGTCGAAATTATCATGGGCTATAGGCCCGTGAAATTTCCCATTTGATTATAAGCCCATTGGACTTAAAATCAAGGCATGTATTATTTTCTATTGATTTAATTAATTAAATAATTATTTAAATCCTTTATTAAATTAATTATTTATAATTTGAACCTTGATTTAAATTTATTTATTAAATTTAGATACCAATTTATCTTAATTAATAAATCTGCCATAATTTATCTTTTCTTCTCAAAATTATACAACTCTGTGAAACTATCCAAAATTGACCTGGTCAACTTTGATAATTCTAATTGATGATTAAATCAATTAATTGAGACTATCTAGATGATTTTATCCAAGGTACAATGGGGACCATGGGCCTATGAAATCAAGCTCCAATAAGTTATCATAAATCTAACAAATAAATTTACTAACTTATTAATTCCTCGTGACTCCACTATAGACTTGGAATTGCACTCTTGAATTCATAGAACGCTCTATAACAGATATAGATACACTATTAATTATTCATTGTTACAACCATAATTGTCACTCAATCCTCTATAGACGGTCTACAATGAGATAGGACTAAAATACTGTTTTACCCCTCATTGTATTTTATCCTTAAAACACTTAGTTCCTTGTAAATGATATTTCAGTAAACTAATTTAATTACTGAAATGAGATCTCTATCATTTAACACCTTGAACCAAACTAAAAGGAAACCATCGTTTCACTTCTTCATTAGAAGCTATAGATGTTCATATCTATAATTAACACTCCCACTCAATTATACTACCGAGTTCCCAAGATGTAAGTATGGGCTAGTCTGTAGGGTAAGCTGGTAACGAACAAGTCAAAGAACTCAAATAATACATTCAGTTAGAATACTAACCACTCAAAATTTAGATTGAATTGACCTATGGTCAACTATATGATATGACTAGAATAGATAATAACGGTATGTTTACTTATCTTATCAACTGTCAATATCGGTCCTGTCCGATGTAACAAATACATCCGATCTTATCTACTTTGCTAATGTTCTGGAAAGAACATAACACTGTAATGTGTAAGTAGATCATATCGTAGATTGGCAAGTCAGTGTAAACCCGGTGCACTGACTAATCTTAGGACTAATTTATTTTGAGCATATAATCATATTTATATTCCACTGTGATTACGTCACTATAAATAAGATTAGCTATATGCTCGGGATTTAATAGAAGTTTATATTAAACAAATAATCATGAAAATAAAACATGTGAGCAAAGTGATTGACCAAGTCAAAAAAATGATTTCTATTCTTGTATTGATAATAAAATGAGATTACAAAGAATTTGGGTTTTAATTAGGGCATAAAACCCCAACACATGGATGGCTGGGATCATGAATTACAATAATGGAATCCATGCTTTCCTAACGGATCGAATATTGGTTTCCTTAAAGGTTGATTCTGTAACTAAATAGTTATCGAGCTCAAATCTATAATTAGATTATAGATTAATTATTCGCTAGTGAATTAATGACACTTAAGGATCAAGAGGTAATTAGAAGGGTAAAACAGTAATTTTGACCAGCTCTAATTAACGAACCAACAATGGAGGACAAAACTACATATATTGATTATATCAATGGACTACTAGAGAAAACTCTATAAATATAATTCTATAAATACTTAGAGTGCAATTCCTTATTTATAGTGGAGTAATCATGGAATTAATAAATAAGATTATTAGATTAAAGAGTTTAATTAATAATCTAGTTTATTGGAGCTTCGTATTATAGGTTCATGGTCCCCAGATCACCTATATCCTTCATTGTCAAGGGTAAGGATGTAAAAAAAAAAGATTTGTAAAGAGAAATGACTAAATTGCAAAGGAATTAATTTTCTAGGGCAAGGAAATAATTGTATGATAATTATGGGTAATTGATTAATTTTGAATTAATTAATTATTTAACTATATAGTTTTTATTATGAAAAACTATATGTTAAAATCAATATTAATCTTGTTTGGATTAATATAAAGAGAGAGAATAATAAATATCTTATTTATAATATGATATTTATTTATTTAATTTAAAACTGATGTTTTAAGATAAAATTAATTTTGAATTAATTGATATTTATGTTGGGATAAATATATTGTCTTAAAGATTAATTAAACAAACAAATGAGAAAATCAGGGAAACTTGATACAAGCTTGGGCGACACAAACTGTATTGTACAGTGTGTGCCGCCTAGCATCAGGGATTTAATCCCTGTTTTCCCCCCGGGACACGTGGCATGACGCAATGGGTCCATGGGCTCCCTTAAAGAGATCCAGGCCCATCCTGAGTCCGATGAACAAGGAAGAAGAAAGTCCTGATAGCCCAATCAACAAAGAGCCCAACAACGTTCGATGGGTGCGACCATAACAAGGGAACCGGGACCAAGTTGCAGGCCCAACTCATATTCTCGGTCCCAACCTACCCATATCCTCTGGGATGCCAATAGAGGTGGCAGGCTCACTAGTTTAGGAATAGACCTTGTCAAGAATGAACCCGTCCTAGTGAGTGAACTAGGACTTTGGTAAATGAACAGGGACATTAGTAAAGGAACTCTGACCAGACGTCTGATAGGGCAAGTTTGATCTTCCCTGACGTTGACATGTCCCCAAGAAACACGGAAGTTGGTCTCCTTAACTAACCTGCAGAAAAGATTACGCACGAAATGTACACTGCTCCTAGGAAACAGTACTGCCACTACTCTGACAGATTATGTCCCCAGGATCCCCTTAGAATCCCACGCGTACCAGTCTAAGGTTAAGTACTATTGGCAGCTACAAGGCTTGGCCATGCCCAAGCAAGCCCAATGGGTCATGATTACTATGTTTTATTAAGCAACATTCTTTGTATTATGGCTCCATTAGCGATCAAACTATGATTACATCCCTATTGGGCCCGGATTAGTCCGATCCAAGCCCATTGCACCTGACTGCTTATAAATTGGATCAGTTGTGCACTGTAGTGGGGGATCCCAGATTTTCGCTTGTAACCAATTACCCTACTCAAACTTGCAGAAAACTCCATTGTCAAAAACTCTCTAAAATCTAATACAAGAGACTCGTGGATTAAGGCTCATTAACGCCCCAACCACGTAAAAATTCTGTTTGTTTATCTTTGATCATTTCTTTCTAGCTTTATTTTCTTATTATATTTCTAGTTTCTGAAAAACTCGATAAATAGATTTAAATAAATAACTAAATGAAAAATATCTAATCAGTTTTAATTTGAATTATATTTTAATTAAATAAATATTATTTAATTAGATTAAATATCTTTATAATGTGATAGTACGTAAGTTTCAAATAAGGCTTGATTATTATTTTGAAAAATAAAAATACATACTCTCTCTCTAAAGCGATAGTTTTCTCTAAACTTGAAAATTATTCTAAACATTCTCTCTGTCAAAACTCTCTATATCTCATGATTTGAGTACATCTAGGGAGTCACATTCATTTTGAATCCTATGTGCCCACACAAGTCCTTGTGTGTTTGAGAATTAGTCTGGAAGATCAGGGTGAGAGATCTCAGAACATTGGATAGAAAGATCATTGATTTATACAAAAAGAGACTCAAAGACACTTGATAGGCTACAAGAGGTAATCCCTGATCTATTTGTATGTGATTTAATATTTATATATGTGTATGATCCTATTTGGTATTAATATTTATTAAAATGGGTCCATGTATTCCGCTGCGTACCTTTGATTTGATCATTTAATACCAACACAAGTATGGTGGCCACATGTTGTGTGTTGTTGCATTGGATGCAAACAACCATTTGTTTCCAATTGCATTCGGACTGATGGACAGTGAGAACCATAACCCTTGGACTTATTTTATGAGAAAATTGAAGGAAGCCATAGAGAACGTGGACAACCTAGCTTTTATATCGAACATGCATGCTAGCATTACTCATGCTTTGGAGGTTGTGTTCCCAGATGCCTACCACAGTGCTTCCTACCACCATATTTGTATGAATGCGGTTGCCAAATTCAAAATCGAGCACTATCATGATATAATTTAGTGTGCAGCGTACGCTTATTGAAAGACAGAATTTCACAAGTTCTTTGAAAAGATAAAGGTAATTGATCCTCCCATAGCTGAATATCTTGATGGAATTGGTTTCGAAAGGTGGGATTGCGCTTATTTTCCTGAAAATCGATATAATATCATGACGAGCAACTAAACATAAAGCTTTAACAATAAAACCAAGGAGGCAAGGACCTTTCCAGTTGAAACTTTTCTTGAGTTCATACGATTCACTCTTCGAACGTGGTTCGTTGATAGACTTGAAAAAGTAGCAAAAGAAACAATTGTGTTAGCACCTTTGATGAAGGCAGATTTGAAGCAAATTGGTCTGAAAGCAAATTTCCCAGATGTACAAGTCCTTGGTTATCATGAATTTCTTGTGGTTAATGGTATGGTGATGGTGAGGTGAACTTGGCCATAAAATCATGTTCCTATTGCATGTTCCAAACCATTGAGATACCGTGTGTCCACGCATTTGCTGCAACCAGAAAAAGGACCGTAAGCATCTACTCATTGTGTTCCCCTTACTACATAATTGAGTCATGGAGGGATACTTACAAGGAAACTATTTACCCTGTTGATATCAAGGATGAATGGGTAATCCCTTATCACATCAAAGATATGGTTGTCGACGTCCTTGTTGAGAAAAATCATGTAGGAAGGCCCAAGAAGAAGAAATTGGGGATGCCGAAGACAAATCGATATCCTTCGAACGGGGAACGCGTCATTCAACCACGCAAGTGTAGCAGATATGGTGGTAGTGGGCACAATAGGAAGTCATGTAACACTAGGATTTAAGTGTATGTCACTGGGATATTAACATTGGACACTGTTGTGTGGATTTCATTGATTTCACTGTGTTTTTTTTTAATTTAGGTACTTCTGTTGTTAATTTGTTGGTTTTAATCAAAACAAAAAGAACCACACATGTTTTTTTCTGTATTCCTCGACATTCCTCAACACACCTCGATGCTTAACAAATGTCGAGACGTATCGAGGTCCATCGAAGCATAGTGTTTCATAACAAGTTTTGGGCCATCGAGTCTTGTCGAGGTCGTATTGAGGCCCATCGAGTCAATCGTCTCATGCCAATGCCTTGGAGTTTGTCGAGGCCTATGCCTTTCCCATTGAGGCATAGTGTTTCATGGCATGTTTTGGTTCCCTCGAGGCATGTTGTGGCCTATCGAGACCCATCGAGTCCAATCGTCTCAAGCAAATGCTTAGGGGTTTGTCGAGGCCTATCGAGACCCATCGAGGCAGTTTGTTTCTAGAGTTTTTTGGGGTTTTTCGAGGTCGTTCTAGAGCTCATCGAGGTATGTCTAGGCAGACTGTTTATAGAGTTGTTTGGGTTGTCGAGGCCTATTGAGACAGATTGATTCTAAATATTTTTAGAGGTTCGTTGGTGCTTATTGAGGCCCATCGAGGCAGTTTGTTATACCTACCAATTTTTATCGAGGCGAATACACTTGGTGATTTTGTTTGTAATTTTAAAAGATAAAGTTTTATAAATAATAGAGTCGTAAGTCATATATTTGATAGTACACAAAAATAATCAGGACCTATTGAGCCATATACATCATACGAATACTTATCGAGGCTTATAAATATATATACTAAGGAAAAAAACAATGTCTATGAACTCAAGGAGCTAATGTCTTGTACCATAGGTCGAGACACCATCGGGTCTTGAAAAGCTGCATGTTTTTGTCGGTGTCAAGTGGGAGATCCGCAAGAAGATGCTCTATATGTTTTATGGCATACATGCCAGCCACATTTGCCACTGCATTCAAAACCATATAAACATTATTAATAAAGTAATTGAAATATAATAAACTTGAAGCAGCATATCACGACTAATGTTAGTATTTGTACCTTGATTTTGATTGAGGGACTTTGTCCGGAAGTAGTCGTACGCACTGAAAGGGCGGAGGCCGCTCACCTGGCTCCAACTTTAGTCTATCATGGTCATCAAACAACGCAGACTGGTATAGCAAAGTAAGGAAGAACTTGCACCAATGAGTCATGATTTACCCCAAAGCTAAGCCACTAAGGATCGAGATACCAGAATCATAAACAACAATGGTCCAAGTAAGAATAGAAACCTCGATGGCGACCCAATGTTGTGCGTGTGGAACGTGCAAGACAAAGTATATGGTGGTTGCACCCTTCCATGATTCCAAAACTTATTCAAGCATGCCACAGGTGAATTTCATTATGTCGTCATCCCACATAAACTTATCTCCGATCTTCTTAGTATTCATCCAACGACCCATGTGCACCTGGGGGATGTTGTATTTAAAACAACCGCCTCTTGGCGATATGTTCCCTTCAAGAAGTGGTGTTGCCTATGCAACAAATGGAGGGTCACATCGATATGCTGCAATAGAGTCAAATTGGTTAGGAAAATAATTCAATTATTTAATATTAAAATAAAATAAAAATGAATTAGAATACTTGATGAATCCCAAAGGCAAGTCCTGATTGTGTTCAACTGTACGAACCACACCACATTATGGTTCCCAGTCTTCACATCCCGATCTCACTTATTGTTAATCTTCCCTAGGATCCACTTCTCAAACGTACGCAATTGCTTCTCGTCACACGGACTCAAAGGATCTACAACGACTATACCATTGTTTGAGCACATCCGTGTGTGCCTTGTTGGGCCGGTGAAGTCCTTGTAGCGCTTTGGCTTCCGTTTGTTCCTCTTACCCTCAAGGCCTTCAACCTCGCTAGGGTCGACAATGACTACACCAGGTGTACCATCATCACTGGTTGCCATGACCTCATTCACAAGGGTAGAAGGAGGACCCTTAACCTCTTAATCTGCAGGCAGAATATCAGACTCTGTATCTGATGCCTGAGACCGCTTCTCACCCAATGTCAATAACTTTGCCAACTGAGCCATGATCACTGACTGGTTTTCTAGTAACTTCATCTGGCCTTGCTCTACCCTCTTAAGCCTATGTACTAGCTACTCCCATTCAGGATGGGAGGGATGCTCTGATGATGATGCAGCTACTATAGGAGTGGGCTCAACGTCCTTTGGGACATCCTCATAAAAAATAGAAGTTGATTTTGCAACCTTAGCCAACTTCTGTGCAACATTATCTGGATCTACTTCTTCTGCTTCACCCTCAGCCCCACCCAGTCCCGTTCCCAAGTCAAGGAATAGATCACCATCAACATCTGTGAGGCTATTGTAGTATTCTACCTCACCAGGACGTGACTTCAACATAGAAAATACAACCAACTGCATTAACAAATAACATATGTCAGAAATACTTTAGTATAGTAAAACCTAAATAAATTAGTTTTTCACATTTAAAAAGATAAAGTTGAACTTATTTGAGTCTTGCCAAACAATGGAACCAAATTTGTTGTAGAGGGAAAGATATTGGCCTTGGTAGACCAACTAAGCATCCTGGGAATCTGGTTCCCACTCTTCTCACCATATTTCCTCCCAATATTGGTATGGCCTCAAAAGCCCAATGCTGAAGTGTGAAGGCATAACCATAGAAGCTATACTTGGATTCAAACTCTCCTTTTTTTGTCCTCGTACAATTTCAAATTGCTTCTTCATCTCTCTGAACTCCTCTAATCAACTTCTTAAAGGACAACTTCCCCCAAAGATACTTGAAGAAGTAATCAAGACCCTCAACCAACTTTAGTTAATCACCCCATATGCTAGTTGTCTTCTCAGGGGCTTGTAGTACCCCATCTATCAAGTATCATAAACCCAGCTTAAATGCATCTTCTGGGTTTGTACAATCCTTCAGAGCATCTTCCAACTGACTGAAACTAACATTTACCTCACCATTAAAATATTCCTTGATGATTCGATCATTGATAAGATGCTCTTTCAACTCATCTGTGAATGATGTCTTGCCAAAATTCAGGCCGGTAACCAGGGCAAACTCCACAATACCGAATCTACATAGACTGATGTCCACGTAGAACTAACCATCTTCAAGCTTCTTGCTTTCAACCTTACGCAACATCAACTGGTGCAGTAAAACCCCAAAAAATTGAAGGCCTTCGCCTTGAAGAACTATCCCAATGGGCATGCCTTTGCTCGTTCAATCAACCCATGCTTCTAAAGCTCCTCTTTAAGGGTCTTCATGTGAGCACTCCCCCTATAAGTAACATGGGCTGGAAAGTGCTTCTCCAACGGTACAATAAGGCCAGGCATCTGAAAAGAAAAAAAACTGTTAAAATTTAGTTTTTTAAAGTAATCGGGTAACCATCGAGGCCCATCGAGGTCTATCGAGCTAACATTTATATTTATGTTCTATCAAGCTACATCGAGACCTATCAAGGTCAGTTGAGGCACACTCATACTCCACAACTATCTAACCGCCTGTCGAAGTCTATCGAGACATGTCGAGGTGACATTCCTCTAGGCTTGTTCTTGTCATTCGAGCCCCATCGAGGCATATCGAGTCCTATCGAGTATTGTTGAGGTAATACAACAATCTAAGCCTATCGAATACCATCGAGGCATGTTTAGGTAACATGTCGAGGTTAATCGAGCCTTGTCGAGGGTCATTAAGGAGGTAATAAAACTCCTACAATTCCCAATCTTTTGATTTTTATCAAGGCCTATCGATTACTATCGATGTACCAGTATCGAGCCCAGTTGAGGCCTAGTGAATTCTATCAAGGTGGGTCAAAAATCTTGAAAAAACCCATATTTTATATTTCTCAGCCCCGATCTATCATATGAACAAAAATTAACAAATTAACCAGGCGCAGACAATATATTGCAGAATAAATAATTAAATCCTTCACCTTCGCCTACTTCGGGGTTGTTTCATTGACGTATGGGTCGTTCTCGCAGCCACCTACTCCGGTCGTCCCCTCCGACGAGATCCCTTGCCAATGATGCACGGTTGTGGTCATGGAAGACAATGTCGCAAATTCGCTTAGTTTCCAACTGATTACAACGTCAATTTGAGGGTTTTGAGGGTTATTTTTTGGGATTTGGGTTTCGGGATCGAGAGAGTGAGGGAGACAATAGAGAGAGACCAAGAGAATAGAGAGAGTGGAAAACAAATGCCAATGGTATTTTGAGAACTAATGGAAACAATAGGACCAAATTGACATGTGTATAGTGGGTAGGATATTTTTTATTTTGGACCCATTTTATGTATAAATACTCAAATTTCCTTATTAAAATCCAAAAAGAGATTATGCCATGGATCATTTGTGTTAAAAAGCATGCCTAGTCATCAGCAAGAGAGAGAAAAGTACATTGGTGCATTTACTAATAAACGAAAATTGTGAAATGAAATACCATATCATCCTTTTCTTTCTTTGCAATTGGATTGTACTATGTATTTTTATTGCAGTCGAAAAATAATAGCACTCAGAAAAAAATCTCGAAAAAATGATAAAATTATTATACAACTATTGTATTTGTGATTTGTCTAATTTTACTTTATGTTTTTTTTTTCTTCCATCCCTACATCTAGATCATAATATTTTGGTGAGTGTAACAAGATATATAAAATAATGTATACTAGATAATATAAAGTAATTTGGTTGGAACACAAAGGAGTATGTTACAGTACATCTAGAGCAACCTAATTTTTATATATGGTGTAAGACTAATGTAATACATGGGATTTAAAATGCCGATTGTATTATGTAATATCAAAATATACTAATAAGGTGATTATACTGAGAAAAATGGAATAACCAAATGAATTACCATGCATTTGTAACTTAGATTAAGTAATCGGTGATATGAAGTAAGCTGGATAAATATACTAAATAATTGTTTGGTGCATTGTTTAAGAATTCCCCATTGTATTACTTAAATACAATATTATGTTTGGTAGAACATTTATATTGTGTTACATAATAATATAATATCTAATTTATATAAAATGCTGATTGTATGTAATATCAAAAAAATAAGTTGTATTGTGTTGTATTATACAATTTTAATTTTATCACATATCTTTATATCTTCTCACTTTATCTTATGTTGCTTTCTTTTCTCCTCACTTCCACCTACATCACTTCTTTTCTCATTATATTCTCTCCTAACTTTCTATCACCCTACTTTCTCTCTCTCAATTTTTTAGTTACCATTTTATCTTTCCTCACTTTCTTTCATCTCTCTTCTACCATTTTATCATTCATCACTTCTTAACTTCATAACTTGATATAATTTTAAATTATTTTTGTAAAAAATTAATATTTAACACAGTCCAAAAAGTTAATAGGACATCATAATACCATTTAAAGTCAAACATAGTATTGTATATTAATAATTCAATACAATATAGTTGTTACTCATATTTCTCAAGTTATTGTCACATGAGGCATCCTCAAGAGCATGTGAGTCGTCCAACACGTGTTGTTCATGAGGAGATATCTAGTGAGTAACCAATTGTGAAGTGTATTGAAGAAACATTATATCTGCCCCTTGAGTGTCCAGACACAAAAGTCTTCAACTACCTCTTTGATAATTGGGAATTCCGGTCTCGCAAAGTAGTTCAAAGGGTGGTGCCCGAGATGACAGCAACGATTATTATACTTGGGAGGCATGGTGTTACTTAATGAGAAAGGCATTACCATGCACATGGAATAGGATCAATGAGTGGGGACCATACTAAATCCCTTGACATGTGTGCCCACCTACCTCTGATATGAATGGTAGTTACCTTGGAGAGTGGTTGTCCATTCCGTACAGGTGACAAAAAGGGTGAACATGGCCACAGTTACACTCTTGGGAATAGGTGGTGTGCCGCCTGACACTACCGGCACTTCCCAAGAACATGGTCGTACATTGTACACCCAGATGTCTTTGAGGAACTATTTAGAGAAGAGAGGAAAATCCAGCTTGCATGATAAACAAGTCTATCCAGCCCATCAACCATACTTACCCCATTTTTTTAGCTCTCTTTTACAAATAAGTATCATCCTGATGTTATAATTACAGGTCATGATGTAATTAATTCTAATTAACAAGCCTTAATACGCTCGACTGTCTATAAATAGGGTTAGTCTCATTGTATAAACGGAACAACTTGTGCATGCCAAAACACTACCAATTTGTAAACCCTAAAAATAACTTCAACTTTTCAAATTCTTAAGTCAAATAACATTGACTCATAGACTAGATCTCATTAAAGGTCGAACTACGTACAAATATTATTGTTTCCTTTGCTTAATTCACTGCTTAGTCTCTCTAAATCGTAGTTGACAAAAAATTGCATCAACAATATTACAATACAATACAATGTGTCAAACATGATCTAAGTGTACTAATAAACATAAAATTGTCTCAATGAGTGTACCAATCAATATAGATTAAGGTAGCAAACAAAATAATAATCGACCAAGGTACCAAAAAAGTTTAAAATAACCCACAAGTACATGTAGAGTTGCCCAAGGTATACATATAGGTTCATCTAGTTAAAAGTAATATGATAAAAATGAGAATGGAAATAGAAATAGTAACAATGAGCCTGAAATAGAATAAAATTGATATGGAAATTTGCAGTGAAAGTCAGTAAATAATTTAAAAAATGACACTTAACTCATTAATTAATTTTTTTAGCGACAAAAGTTCGTAAGTAGTTTGAAATGTTGTACTTAAGTCACAAGGTGATTTTTTTTTTTGAAAACCAAGGAACAACCTAAGAAAAAAAAAAAAAACCTTTACAGAGTTCTGCTCCAAAATAAAAAGTGAAGTTTACTTTTCAAAAATGTCTAATTGTATCAAATGAAAAAATAACAATTTCCCTACACAGGTAAAATAATACAAAATACAAACCACTAAGATCCTTCTCCTCAATTTTACATCACCGAATAAGATACCACGAGTGAGAGCAAAACCCATGCCCCAACTAAGTTTACCATTAAAATATAGGTAGGTAACCATTTGGTACTTGTATTTTTGTAAAGTATCATCTTGGTACCTTGTATTTACAAATAATGCTCATTTGGTACCCTATATTTTGAAATCGTACATATTTGGTACCCTGTATTTTAAAATTATACATGTTTGGTACCCTAAACTAAAATTTAATTAATAAAATTTTACCAATTTAATCAAATTACTCTCAATCATACGAGCTACAAATTATATATAATTGCTGACAGTTTGGTGATATTGACAAAATTTTATCAATTAAGATATTAAATATCTATGTTTTCAAAATACGGGGTACCATATGAGCATTATTGAAAACAGAAAGTACCAGAACGATACTTTGCAAAAACAAAATGTGCCAAATGAGTAAACTCCATTAAAATATATTATTTTTTATTTCATTTATTACCCCAACAAAACATTAAGAAATTATTTTAGCTGGTGCATAAGGATTAATTGAGTGGTTTTACTTGGAAAAAGAGTTATTCACTAGTATTTGTAAAGTAACTTGGATGAATTTTATAGAATAGTAATACCTTGTGTGAGTATCAAATAACAATAAGTAACCTCGTGTGGTGAGTCACTATAATATCAAACGAAAATTTTATGTTATATGCATGATAACTTACTCAAATTTTTTAATATGCCAACATTTGAATTTTCTTGAGCCGTATGAGGAGAAAACTTCGTATACGTTTCTCGGGGGGGTATATTTTATCTACATCTATCCCAATGACCCAGTTATCGAATCGTTGCAATTGTTGTTCGATCACGAAGAGAAGGGAGAGCTCTTCGGAAAGTGGGGTTTTATGATCCGATAAAGAATCAAACTTATTTAAATATTCTTGTTATTCTATATTTCCAAGTTACTATCCCAAATATATGACAATTTCAAATTTTTGGACAAAAATACTCATGACATTCAAACACTCATTTTTTCTCTTAGTCCGAACTCTCTCTTTCTAACGTCTCTCATTCTCTCCTTCTCTCACTCTCTCTCTCATTCTAATCTTGTAGATCTCGAAAAAATACAAAAATTAAAAAAAAAATCATCTCAAACGGACATTTGAATTAAAAAATATAAGCATCTAAAGTTTTCATCAAATTTCAGTGCAGAGCATCAAAATTGCATCGTTTCGGCCAAAAATCAAGTTTTCATGATTGCATTGCAACAACATCGAAACACCATCGATTTTGTATTGAAATTGCATTGATTTGGCCAAAAATACAAGTTTTCATGATTGCACCGCAAAAGCATTGAAAGATCATCGATTTTGCATCAAAATACCATCAATTTTGCATCGAAATAGCATCGTTTTGGCAAAAAATCAAGTTTCATGATTACATTGCAAGAGCATCAATTTTGCATCGAAAAAGTAATTTTTTGCCAAAAAAACAAGTTTTCATGATTGCATCGCAAGAGCATCGAAACCCCATCGATTTTGCACCGAAACACCATTGATTTTGTATCGAAAAATCATCGTTTTGGCCAAAAAACAAGTTTTCATGATTGCATCGCAAGAGCATCGAAAAAACATCGTTTTGACAAAAAATCAAGTTTCATGATTGCATCGCTAGAGCATCGAAACACCATCGATTTTGCATCAAAAAAGCATTGTTTTAGCAACAAAAAAAACTAAGTTTTCAAGATTGCATCGCAAGAGTATCGAAACACCATCGATGCAAAATCGATGGTGTTTCGATGCTCTTGCGATGCAATCATGAAAACTTGATTTTTGGTCAAAACGTCTTTTCATGCAATTTCGATGCTCTTGCAATGCAATCATGAAACTTGATTTTTGGCCAAGATAATGTTATGTCGATGCAAAATAAATGTTCTTGCGATGCAATCATGAAAACTTGTTTTTTTTTTTGCCAAAACGATGTTTTTTCGATGCCAAATCGATGATGTTTCGATGCTCTTGCAATGCAACTATGAAAACTTGATTTTTGGCCAAAACGATACTTTTTCAATGCAATTTCGATACTCTGCACTGAAATTTAACGAAAACTTTAGCGATTCATATTTTTTTACTCAAATATCCGTTTTAGATTATTATTTTTTTAATTTTGGTATTTTTTTCGAGATCTACAAAATTAGAATGAGAGAGAGAGTGGCATTAGAGAGAGAAAGAGTTCGGACTAAGAGAGAAAAGTAGTATTAATGTTATGAGTATTTTTGTCCAAAAAATTAAAATTGTCATACATTTAGAATAGTAACTTATGTTAGCATATTAAAAAAACTCACTAAATTATCATCCATATAACATAAAATTTCCCATATCAAATAACCTACAGTATTAGATGACTCAGAGTTACCAATTTGGTAACCCATTCCCTTTCCTCTGTATAAATAAATAAATATATATATATATGTATATATTTAAGATTCAAAGTCCATATTTTTAGAACTTTAAACATAAATATTGTAAATTTATTAAAAAAATAATAAGATCGCCGAACATATCAAATTTTTAATCCTGGGCTGCATTATAGTGACTTTCAACATATTATCTTCTACATCACCTGAACAAGGAGTAAATATGAAAAGCTTTAGTCATATTCTGTCAGCATAACAAAAAACATATTTAAAAACCAACAATCATAACCGATTACATTTCCAAGCAATATCATCCATATTTATTTCTGACAAAAACATAACGTGAATATACCAATCCAAAGATGACAAAGAAGCAAGGGAAGACTAATAAAATAGCAATCACCTAAAATTTTCTTTTTCTTCTATTATCAACAAATACAAAGAATATTTTCGATGTTAATGTACAATGTAAAATGTAACACTAATTCATCAGTTAGCTTCAACCAGATAGATCATTTACATCTTTCTTGGTTCTAAAAAGAATCAATACACTGAAAAACACACACTAGGAACTAATTGTCAAACCCATCACTAGCTTCTACAGACCTGAGAAATCTTCTTAGTATTATAGCGTCTACAAGTGCAGCATCTCTCCTCGCGGAGCAATATCTGTACAATATCACCACGGAAAATTCCTTGTGCATCTTTGTCATTTCACAAAAACTGTGAACTTCAAAAGTTGAGCTTCTCTTGCATTGAAGCCAACAAAACCATGCAACCAGAGTATATAGATGCCCTTCACCTAAGGACAGGTAATTCTTGTGTTCACACGTACGAGAAGTATAGCGGCTATGATTCTGCTATGATTCTTCAAACCAACATCTTCTTCTTGGAGTAGTATACTGAATCAGGTACTTATAAAAGAGATAGTTATTTCACACGAAATTCATGCCTGAATACAGTCAGATTCTGGGTAAACTTGTCCCTGTTCTTTGAATCCAAGCTTCGAGTGACATCAGCCATTAGCTTATCAAAGCACAAGAAAAGCCGTTGATGCTGATCCGCTGGCTGTAAGACAAAAAAATTGAAGGGTTACTCATGTCAAGGATGACAGCATACAAGCAGACAAAAAACAGAGGCAGGAACAAAATAGCAGAATGTTAGGAGAATAAGAGAAGATAAAGTCATTATGGGAGAGAGTAATGTCTTGGGTAGCATTATGGCTTTTTGGTGATAACAAGAGCAAGGAATTTTTGTTTTCTGCTTTCGTTAGTGGGTGAGATTTGTTGTTTCCTTTCTTTAGTGTGGGATTTGTTGTTGTAGTTAAAAAGACAACCAGACTTCATATCTATGTATTGTTTTCTTAATATGATAATAATGTCTGTTTCTTATCCCGAAAAAATATATAATGAGATAGGAACGGAATTTTGTGAACAGTCATCCTCGAATATTCAAATATGTTTCACGAGTCGAAAATGATGTCAAAACAACTAGATTAACTCATCAGTAACAACGAAGGGTATTCCAACAAAATTCAATCATGCATGCAAATCATAATTAAAAAGAAAACCTACATAGAAAACAAGAATGAAAAGCGCAACATGGAAGTAAATTTTTCTGTAATTGAAAATTCTATCTATCCAACCAACAACTTTTGTATTTAATATCCTTTTAGGAGGATGAATTAAAAAAGCTGAAGAAACTTGCCTGTGAAGCCAAAATCTGAACCTTCAAATCAGAGAACATCTGCAAATTAAAGTAACTCTTTCCATTAGAGACAAATTAAAAAATAGCTACAGCGAATAGTGAGAAAATCAGGGAGTTGAAAAGAGGTGTAAAGTTGATTTGTTTACAAAAGAAACACTGTTAAGAAAGATAATTATATGTTAAATTTAGCCACAAAATAAAATCATATGTTAAACTTAATGTTTTCTGTTATATCAGGATGTTGATTTGTAAAGAGTTTTAAGGAATTGAATCCTTCGATTGCCATATCACAACATTCATTTCCCGTTGAAACTGTCCAAAGTAAAATCATTTCAGAAAGTCTCTGAGAAATTGACTTCCTTATCCAATGACAAAATGCTAAAGGAAAAAATAAGACATAATCGAAACTCTTCACGAGTAAATGGTTTCTTAAGTGTAGTAAGAAATCATATCAACAGAATAAACAAGATCTGCACTGCATATGTCAAAATCTTCAAAACATGCATATGGAAGACTTGGGCCAAGAAATGACACTTTTTCACTATTAAAACAAAATAATATCGCGTACAGGTTATAAAATGTTAGAGAAAAAGAATAGCATACATGACATCTAAAGAATGAATGTACCTGCTCACTAATAAGGATCAAGCTAAGCATTGGTCTGCTCAGACTCCACTGGTTACCACAATCCTCAAACAAAACAATTTCAAACAGGGTCTTCAGTATCTGAACACATGAAAGAAAAAAATTGTTGCTCAGAAAACTACAGATAAGAATAAAGCAACAAAGGAAAATAAGAGATATTACAGATGTAAAAATTTCAGCAGTCAAAGTTGAAATTCTAGTAGGTTGTAGTAATTAACAAAAAGAAGATAAATGTTTTAAATAGATGGAAAACAAAATACTATGTCACTCTAAAAACAACAAGGCATAACAATCACTCAATTTAAGATATATTATCTTCTTTCAGAAGAGAGCAAAACATAGAATAATTAATAATGTAAGCAAACTATTTGCCACAAAAATAAAAATAAATACTGTAGCAAACTGCGGTGTAGCATGCAGTTTCTCTTACTTCTGGAAACAAATTGGGGCAATCTGCAATGTGACGAGCAAGATTAATTGCCGCGGGTGATGTGGGTGCTTCTCCCATCGTTACGTTGTTAAAATAGAAAGCAGCCAAAGTATCAACAGCAGAAGCACACTGAAGCATAAGATAATGTTGCACTTGAATGAGTATAAGAAAAATGGTAATATTAAACATGGTGCCAAATTTAGAGATACTGAATAAATGCTCAATTACATACTTATAAAGAAGCAGGAAGGGGGAAAAACTTAGAATTAATGATCTTAAGATGGTTGGCACACCTGTGATGAGATATTTGTATCTAGACCTTTAAGGCCAGATTCAAGGGATCCAACTATGTGCATGAAGGTGCTTGTATCCAAGTTCAAAACAAAATTTACATGGCAATTGAACAAAACCTCCAGGAATGCAAAGTATGCCCTGGTTAGCTGCAAAAAAAAGGTACATATTTTAGGTCAAAGCAAAAACGCCAACTCATGAAAACAATACGAGGTAGAGAGAAATCATAACAAGTCAACAAATAATATCTTCAAATGCACCAATCAAACAATGATGATATAGTTTAGACATGGTTTAGCAAACGATGGAGAAAAATCCCTCCCTCGCTTTTGTGGGAAAAGGTTAGTTGTGTTGCATAAAGTGATTCTACCAAAAATGACATACAAGATTATTTTTTTCAAATGGAAAATACTGAAAAACGCATGAGATTATACATAGAACATCCATTAAGATAGCTGGAACTAGTCCAAAAGAAACTTACAGATAAAAAATTTGCTTACCTTTCGGAATGCCAGTACATCAGCCAATGGAATTGACAATGTCATTTTTAGTGCAATACCAAGTACATCAGCCAATGCTCTATCACCATAGAGTTCAAACACCCCAAAGTTGACATAATTTCCAGCAAGGGCTACCAAATAAGAGATAATAGATCAGTCAGGTTTAGGCATATTTGCAAGAAGTTATTTATTTCACAAAAAACTCAACCAAGAAACAGAGTAATAATATGCCAGTCTACAACTGTGAATTTAAAGCAAACTTCAACTGATTGATGTGAGGATCCAACATTCTGCTGCAAGTCAAACTTAAATATACCCATGTATTTGTATCAAAGAAATATTAGAGAAGTAAATAATATTTTTATATTTCTAAAGTGTGCATGTTAAGTTGGTAGTTTATAACCACTTGGGCACTCTTCTTCCGTAGGTTAGTCTTATGCCAAGTGGGTATAACAAATGATATCAAAGCCAACACCTTCTCATTGCGACCCACATTGTGGAAGGGGTGATAATAGGAGATAGAGTAGGTTGCTACTCTTTTGGGACTGGTTGGTGGTTTATAACCCCTTGGGCACCCTCTTCTCATATGCACTATTGTTTTTTAAGTGAGTTCTACCCAAGTGGTTGTAACCATTGACACCTACCTAAATCAGTAAAACTGCCAGACAGTAGAATTCGCATAAAACAAGCACAGAACTCAGGAAATATATTGTTGTTCACTAATCTACTATGTTCAAATTCAAAAGGTTACATAACTCCTTTGAGTCTAGTTAGTTACAAACAAAAGCTAGGAACAAATAATTTATAAAAATCACCCAAAAGGAGTTCCCTCAGAGTTGTTTCTTCTACTACACTTTAAGTTTCTTAGATGAACTTAAAAAGGTGAAATGATGTTATAATATGTACTCAACTTTGTTATGTGTAATGGTTGATGTGGATTGTTAATAAAATTTGTCTTGTTTCTTAACAATAATAATAATAAAAAGGTTCTCACCTCTTGTGAGAATAGTTAAAGAAATCCATATTCCCTTGTATTTGAAGGCGTATATATCAGCAACATTTGGAAGTGCTAAAATCCTTGAGCCATAAGCTACTATTAATTTACTCACTTCTCGAAAAAGAAGAATTCCATTGGGAGAGGATGAGTCAAAAGTCAAACGTTGAGCCTTGTTTAAAACAAACTCTGACATAAACTTCAACAACGGGGTGGTAACCTGCATGGTCAAATAATAAAAATGCAACCAAATTACCATTCTATAAGATAATAAAATATAACAACCAAAAAAAGTAAATTATACAGCCAAAAGTGAGAGAGATGCTCCTTATTTCAAGAGTTTAAAGGGCCTAACTTTGACTTCTCCAAGACCTAACAATTATTAAACTAAATGAAACCTAGTCTTGACTACATCTCAACGCCAAGAAACAAATTGTCAATTTAATTTAAAGGCGTAATCCAGTTGCATTTCATTTAAAGTTTTCTTGTGAAAGCAGCCAACAGAAAAATGTAACACAAAGATATGCATTACAGCAGAGAATCCTTCTTTTGCTTCACCAAAACATTTTACACCTCCAAAACATTTGCACATGAGTAGCAATGCTTCCAGAACTTACAAACCTCTTTCACCAGATCAAATATATATATATATAAATATATATTTATAAATCCAATTTGATATTAGAATGTCAATGACCAATGTGAATCAACATTATTCAAGTTTGTCAATAAAGGTTAACTTTATCCCTTACATCTGGTGTGTCAGACCAGTGTGAAATCCCTTTCAAAAGAAGTGGCATGTGTGCAGGATAGAGCCAATCAAAAAGAAGCCCGTATGTTCTGCGACTGAAAAACATTAAACAAAGAATTAGATCATGAGAAAATTGCTCAAGACCTCTTGAATCCAGTTAAGATATATGCAATAATACTTGCCTGTTTGTGGCCATGGCAATTCCTCTAAGGTCTCTCATCAACCCAATCAATGCATACTTCACCGTCTCAGTGCGAAACATTGAATCAGGAGTAGACTCCAAGGTGATAAAAACCTAAGAAACCATAAGCACTTCTTTACTTACTAAATTAAACATTGAACCAGCAGCTTTTTTAGTATAGTAAAGAAAAATAAGAATAATACCAGCTACTAAGATACATCAAATGATTACAACTACACTCATACAAAATGGTTTTTAAAAATAAAATAAATGTTATCCTCACAAACCCTCAAAAAAATTACTGTGCCAATAACTTATACAGATTTCATTCCAACCAACACCAAACATGGTCTGTCATCTGATCTATGTCAATCTAAATGTCCTAATACAGCTGAGCTAAATCTTCATAAAAATATTTTTTCACACAACATCAAATCCATTAGATATTTTGTTCAGTTGTTGTAAAAAAATAATAATAACAATCAAACAAACAAACAATAACTACCAATTAAATAACAACAATAAAGAAAAGTGGATATGAATAACAATAGCTACTGCTAACTATAAAAGGTCTCTTGGAATGGCAATTATACAATTTTAACCTAGGTATGACAACAAGGCATAAACTGGTCTGTTCTCTAATATTAATCCATTAGTGACTAGTTTTATTGCAAGAAAAAAGAAAGTGCATCGGCAAATGCATTAAGTTGAGATACTGCTTAAAAGCGTGTTCTGCTATACAACATTTGGATGTGGAAGTTAGGGGAGAGAGAGAGAAAGGGAGTCAGTACTTGCAAAAGAGGATCCATCGAAGATTTAAATTTCACAGTGCTGTCCTCCATAAATACTAGCCAACCAATTATGTAATAGAAAGTTGTCCTGCTACGAGAACATCTATACTCTTCCAGAAATGGAAAGTGCTCCCTCTGGATTAAGAAATAGGACGGAAAAATCTTAATATAACTATAAAATGTAATTCCAGAGACTATTAAAAAATCAAGGAACCATAAAATAAAGCAGATATATTTCATATAAAGACTTACAGTATGATTTGCAACTATAAATTTAACTGTGTCCAATTTCAAAAGAAGCTTGCCAGTCATGTACCTGTCGATATATATTTGCACGGCAAAAGGATAAGGTACATAAGGAGACTGTTTCAAATAAAAAAAAAAAAACAGGCTCCAAGGCTCTGATCAAAATCAACTGAGTAACATAGCTTACCCAGATGCAAGCTCCAGGAACAAACTTAAAGTGTGATCGATGACCTCCTCACTCTGAAAAAAAAAGTATAGAAGCATTCATAATAAACCATAAAAATTAAAGTACACAGCATTACAGTGAGCAGGTAAATATCATTTTACCTCTGTGTAACACTTGAGGTTTGTAGCAATCTTTCCAACAATAACATTTAACATGAGCAGATGATCATTAAGTCCAAGAAGATCAGACAGCCGGGCATATAGCTGCTGCAACAGAAAGAAAAGACTCAAAAAAAAATGTTGGCCATAACAACAAAGGTAAGTCTTACTGAAGGGACGGGGGGAAAAATAAAATTACCTTTGAGGAGTGCATGGCCTGATCACCCACATAAGACTTCCTAAAATGTTGAAAGAAAATAAGAATTGCTCGATCAAGCCTTTGTTTGCTCACTTCACCATATCTCTGTCAAATCCAGAATGTACAAACCCAATGATTCAAGAGTAATCAACAATGTCAAAGGAGATTGAGAACATCAGGTAAAAAGTAACTGAAGCAAAGGTGTGCAAATTTAAACTCAACTAAGCCTCGATCTAAACCATACAAAATGCAAACCCAATAGACAAATAACACACAATATGCAATACACATGCATAGATATATCTATATTTGTCTTTGTAGACGGTGTATTTATTAGATAATATCTAGTATTTCCCAAGTAACAATTGAATGACACAACAAAGAGAGAAAGGAAAAATTACATTAACTGCTGCATACCAACCGTGCAATACTTCTTGGTTTTTAACAAAACACAAATATATACAGGAACAGCCAAAAAAACAAAAAAAAACATTTTAATTACTAATGAATATCTCAATTACTTGAGACATCTTAGATACAAAACAAATTGTAGACTTGTAGTCATTCAAAAAACTTTGTTACACAAGATTATCTCTCACAAGGACCACAATTAGGAGCTTTGCTACAGAATCCACTATAAGGTAACCAATCTGATGCAACATAAGAACAAAGTGGTTCTTTTTTTTTTACCAGACCATAGGGTCCTCACTGGGGAGGTCAGTTAGGTGTCCCAACCCCATCATCTGGGAAACACTAGAGGGTAGTATTTTAAGCTCACCAGAAGGATCAAACTTGAAATTTGAGGAAGCAAAGCACCATATCCAAAGACTTCAACCAACCAAGCTGCCCCTTGAGGGCAAGAACAAATGCTAGTTCTTTATTCTACGTCATCTTTTTTTTCACTAAAAGCATGATACCCCAAGAGGACAAACTCACAATTGAAGTGTGTAATGTGTAAAATTGAGTGCAATTAATTTACGTACTTGTTTTATTTTATTCTAATCTACTGTTGATTTAGTTCTCTTGATAGAGTTTCCAATGGGCCTAACTACTTTGTGAACATCAATTACAATAATGCTCCACCAACAGTTATGGAAGGTAGTATGATTGAGAAGAATAGGTTTCAGAATCTTAAGGGGAGGTTGAAGAAAATCAGACCAAAAGGGAGGAGAGATTTTACCAAGCAAAAAAATTGCTAGTGGTCAGACTTCATCGGGCCCAAGAAACCTGCCAAAATGAAATTGATTTTGAGAGGGAAGGGGATGAAGATAGGATTGGAGTTGAGCAGAAGAAACTGAAGGTTTATCTAAGATTGAAAAAAAGGAGGAAGGTTTTCGGCAAAAGAAATATCAGGAGAGAGGTTTTCGGTTGGAACTCTACAATGATAACTTATCATCTTGTATGTACTCTCATTTCATCATCAGTCCATGTTTCTTTTCAAACAAATTTGCCTACTTGGCTTATATTACATTTCTCAGTTAAAGAGTTATGATTTTATCCAGGGATTGGGAGTTTCTTAAGTAATCCTGTATGTTGTAAAAATTGTGATTATAGGTTTTACTCTTAGTTTTGAAAGTCTCTGTTTCTTATTAAAAAAAACAAATATATAAATTAACCGCATAATAGAATATACTACAGCAGATTGCAGATCAAACCCTTATATTCCCTACCCACAAAAGGACAAGGCAACATATCCATGATATGCTCTGTAAGGAATTGCATTCACTAAATGATGAATTCTTTAAGAACATTGCATTCACTAAATGATGAATTCATGGGGTTTACCCGCCAACTGAGCAAAATCTAACCAAGCTTGTATCTTTTCATCTTTCCCATAATTAGCAATCAGTAGAACAGAAAATAAAATAGTGAACAAAAATAAAGAAGAATCCAAGCAATAAATGTTAAGGCTGACCATTGTCATTAGAAATCATTAAATTTCAAGAAGAATTTATCATAATACTACTGAAAAGGCTCAATTCTCCATGAATTTCCTTCAACTTCAAACCTCTACTACTACAGTCCATCCTTGAAATTTAATTTTTCTAATAGACTGAAAAAAACTTCTTCTGCATTATGCAGAATCTGTCTGTCTAACACCATTTCATCAACTGTTTACTCTATTATTCACTATCTACCTGCTGACAATTTGAAAAAGTTCTTATTAGAACAAGGCTGTCCTGCCGCTTCTCAGTGAAACCATCCTTTGTTAACTTATATAATGATAATATCACTTCCATTATTTCTTATTGACCTTTAAAAGGAAGGGTCACTGAATCTTCTTCACATATTTTTTAAAACCTAACAAGATAATGTTATAATAACACTGACTGAAAAGGTGAAATAGTTGCTCCAGGGATAAATATCACCCGACTCAAGATTAAAATGGCAGAAGACATAAAACTAAGGTATTTACTGAGGAATCAATGAGGCCATTACTATACCGAGGGACAGTAGCAATTATAGAGTCTAAGAACTTTACTTATTAGATAGAAGTAGTAATAGTAATAGCTAGTAGTAGTTGTAGTATGTTTATGACTATGGATTTTGGTTCAAGCCGCGACTTAGTTGGACACTCGTAGTAACACTTGTAGATTTTATAAGTTTAACCTATAGTTTAAGAATATTAATTATAACATAAGGTTTGATTAATATTGCTGGTTATTAATATGACAATTATTATAACCTAAGGTTTAGATAGAGCTAATAAAAATATGACACTTGTTATGAGCATAGTTATTCCTAAGGTTCAGATAGAGCCAATAGGATTATGACACTTGTCATATGCATGATTATTAAGGAATTATCATGATTATTAAGGAATTATCATTTTAATGATAAAATAAGGGAAATATAAGACTTAGTCTTCACTAGAATCTGTTAGGAGCATAACATTTGTCACAATTTTATTTATTTGTGGATTAGGTTGTAAATAAATTTTTCGTAACTTTAAGGTACTATAACTTCCGACCTATTTTTAACCTAGTTATGTTATGAATTTCGAAAAATAGTATTTCTAGAAAGTTGTAGATAATTGAATTAGCTTTCTAACGGTATAAAGAGAGTCTAAATCGGAGTCCTAAAGCTACAGATATGTTGATTTTACTACAGGTGAGTTTAGAGTTACAAGATTTAGGGGGTTAGAAGTTAGGATTCTATTTGTGTTTTATTATTTTTGTTTTAAAAATCAAGTTTTGAATCCTTAAACCTCTCTCTGAACAATTTGACCAACTCCTAAGCCTTTGGCTGAAGAATATTCAAATATTTTCAATTAAATTCATTATTTTTATTCTAAGCCAAAAAGAAGATTTTTATTCCTAGAACTCTATAAATAGGACCTAGCACCAAGCTTTTTTATTCATTCTTCAAGCATTGATCAAAGCCTTCCAGGTGCTAGTGAGACTATAGAGTACTTAAGTTGGGGTTATAAGTTTAATAATTATAAGCTTAATAAACACTCGGGAAACAAGGTTTATAGTATATTTCGGTTTCGAGGAGTAGTTCGGTCATAGAAGCAAGGTATTCCAAATTCTAGTTCATTTCTGTATTGTTTCCTTAAGTTCTTACAGTTTTTCTACTCAAATCCTAACTCGTATTCTCTATTCTTGGTTAGGCATCTAAGTTCTTCGAACTTAAGGTTTTCGTTGGTAAGTATCGTTTCGATAGTGTAGTTTATTCTTTCCATCTCTTTTCTTTAGTATACTCACCACTCTATTATGGTTTTTTTAGGAGTGTTCTAAAGTCACGATCTTGTTCTCATATTCCGGTATTATTGGTAAGGAAAATAGGATAGGATTTTATATGATATATGATATGTTATATGTTATGTTATATTAAGTATGTTGATAGACTTGGGCATATGACTTGTATAGCTAACAAGCCCCAATAAATTTATGGGCATATGACTTGCTTAGCTAGCAAACCCCACAAATCTAATGGGCATATGACTTGATTAGTTAACAAGCCCTAAGTAGTATAATGGCTATTGTAGTAGTATATGAAATATGCTTCTGATACGTTTATAGTATATGTTTATGATATGTTTTTAGCATATGATATAAATTTTATGTATATGATTTATGTTGTTAGTTTTTCCTTATTGGGCATTAGGCCCATTCCTTTATGTTTATATGTGCAGGAAAATAGCTATGGCGGCGGGAAAGGTTCTTGGCAGCTTGGGGATGTGTATTGAGACAGGATGGAATCGATGGACTGAGCGTTCGATTAGAGGATGAAGTCTTTAAGTCTTTAAATTATAATTTCTATGTATTATTTTCCGCACTTGATTTTGTAATCAATTTATTTAAGCTATGTTTTGTTTTATTTTCAAAACAATGGGATCCCATATCCTAAGTAAGATTTTTATGTATTTAAACCTTTACTTTACAGCTTTAAATAAAGTTATGGTGTTTTCATATTTATGTTTTTCTTAAGATTAATATAGTAGTTATTAATGGTCCAAGGTTTAGAATAGTTGGGTCGTTACAGCAATAAGCAAGGTCTAGTAAGATGAAAAAACTGTATTGGTTAAAAGAAATAAAAGAGATGCCTGTCATCACACTGAACTATAACAGTACAAGTATATAATGCTTAGAAAAAGGTGGCTATACTTCTCATTCAAAATTAATTCACAATGATGGTTTTCCACCGCCATAAGTGAGGGTTCTTAATAAACTTGGTAGGAGGTCACTCATGGATATGTGACGTTTGTCTCTTCTAAAAAAAATAATTCACAATGTCCTTTCAAAAAAAAAATCATAGTAAAGGTTATTCTTGCTGCTTTACCTGGGTATGTAGTCCACTGTCAGTAACATTTATTAATTGCAAAACACGAGCTGAAAGTTCTGCATCAAGCACTTCCTGTGACTCAGAACTGCACAAAAAGATAGGGAAGCCAGCTGAAGGATGATAATGGGAATCACTTGCATGGTAATGATTCTCATTCACTTATTTACCAAATTTTAGAAATGGGAGAAAATAGTAGGATCCACATGGATTAAGGAAGAAAGAATAGGAAAGGTTCTCCCTCATCTCCTTAAGAATGGAATTACTGTTAAAAAAAATTATTTTTCTTTTTATTTTTTAAATTATATCTTTTAATAAAAGGAAAATGATATATATTCTTTTTAAAAGTGCAATTTAGTCCATTTGTAGTATTCTGATTCCGATTTTGTTTCCTGATTATGTAAACAATATAAAATGATTCTCATTCTCATTCCATTTTCAATTAGTTTTAGTAAACAACCATTTTCAATTAGTTTTAGTAAACAACTTAAAAAAATAATGATTCTAATTCTTCTAGATTTTATTCCGATTCTATTACAGTTTAGTAAACGCGCCATAAAGCAATGAAATAAATAAAAATAAGAAATCGAAAAGGTGAACTTCTTAAGGGTAGATTTTTACCTACAACCAGTACATTGTTTTATCTTGACAATAGCAGCAACAATATGAACAATCCAAGCAAGTTTAGCCTCAATAACAGATATGTCATTTTTATCAGTTGTCTGCACTCGAGCTCTTTCCTGTTTTATTCAATTATTACTATTAATCATCAGCCAAAAAATTAATACGAAACTATTTCATTTTTGAGATATATGTCAATCCAAATGTACTGGCATACCGAATATGTCTGCAGAATAGGCTCCACTATGTTTATGATATACATACTACTGCTTTCATACTGCAACAAGACAAAGTAACCGAAACACAAACAGAAGTAAGAATTACAAGTATGTATAGCTTCAAGGTTTAAAATCAATAAAAAAATATAAGTGAACTAACTGAACCTGGAATCTACACAAGTAAGGAAAGCAATCTAATTGATCCTGAAGAAGTTCAACATTGTCTAAAGGATTCTCTGATGGATCGTCAGGTAATCCAGCCTACAAAATACAAAGAAGACCAATTAGAGAGAAAACAGAATTTCCTCAAAATCTTATATCAAATAAAATATGAGAGCCCCCAGAGAAGCATATAATGTATACCTGCACAGAGTTAAATCTGGACGTAATAAAACCTTCAGTAATCTTAGGAACAAACTCATCCAGTAAGCTGGGTGCATCACCTTTTAAATATGGTACAGATGTCACTAATCTAGACCAAAGCCCCAGAAGATAATATACACTGCTGCTGGCCCACTGTCAGAATATGAAAAACTTGTCATGACTTCAAGTAGAATTTTATAAATATATATAATATACCTATAAATCCTCCAAACTCGCTTAGTGAGCCCAAGTATGAAACTGGGGCTTCCTGCCTAACCCTATATTTGGGAATCATAAAACTATAGCAATTATTTTGTAGGTTTAAGCTACCCCTCTTTTTCTTTTAAGTTTTTTTATTATATATAATTTTATTTTATTTTAAAGATAAAGAAACAAAAAATATTAACGAAAATAAACAAATAGAAAGAAGAAATTAATCTATCAAAGTAATATCTCATGCAGAGCTTCATCAGAAATATTATGTGAGTGTGTCCAATACTTGTCTCTCTGTTTTTTCCATCTTTATGTGGTACTCTTTTGGCTGACAACATTTGTGCAACAGTTAACACTAACAATACGAACCTGCCAAGATTGCAAAGACTTTAAAGTGAATTCTGCCACTAATCGAATCCAATCACTATAACCTTCAACATTTACGAGCTCTGACAACTGCAACAAAGTTAAAATGATAAACAAGGATGTGGCTTCAAAAGGCATGTAAAATGTGCAGCCATTGCATGTTTAGACACAGAAGTATCATAGACACACATAAGCCATAACAAGCCGTATTGCACTATCATAGCCAAAAAAAGGAAACATGATATCAAAGACCCTATAATAGTACCTGGTAATTCACTCGGAAGCGACCAAGGAGACGGCAATACTCATGGTAGTTATCATGATCTGCAAGACCTGATTCCAAGTGCCACAAATCATTCTGGACAATCAGCAAACTCAAAGGAACAAAATAAATAAAGATCAAGTTCAATAGAAACTCACAGCAGAATATGATAACTAGATGCAACTCTGCAGGATAGCATATTTTGATGTCTCATTTTCTTATCAATAATGTTTGCTTTCTAGCATTCAGCAAAACCTTTATCAAATCTAATAATTACTAAGTTTCTTTCAAATTCCATGTCACTGGAGACCCAGTATCATTCTATGCTACCAGATTACTTTTAATAAGAGATTTTCAGACCAGACACAATTCCTACTACCTCCATTTCACAGATTCTATTACCCTCCAATCTATCCAATTACTAAAATCTGGTAGCATTCACTAACCCTTTTCAGTCATTGTTATTACAACATTATCTTCTTGGGTTGTAAAGAATATGTAGAGAGGATTTAGTGATCCTTCCAGACCCAAAATCCATCCATGTCACAGGAGACCCAATAATATGGCTCTTTTTTTATATCATATTCCTTTCTTATAGAAACACCAACCTAAGTAATCAAGCTATTATGTAAACCAATACATTAAAAAATTAATTACTAAAGTTCAGACCATTACTTTTAATAAAAGATGTTTGGGCCAGACACAGTTGAAGGAATAATGAAAAAAAAAATGTTCAAACATATCAGTATGTTTTAGTGGGATAATAACCATAAAATACACACATGAGACAACACAATCACATACTAATGTAGTACCTACACACCCATGCACATTAAACAGACCAAAATATATACATCTGCTCAATATCATTAAAGCATAAGCAAAATAGAGTATATAACAAGCCAACAACACCTTGCCCAGTTTGTAGGATTTCTTTGGTTCCAGTCATTAAATGGGCCAAAAACTTAGAACGAGCAGCATCATTTGTAAACAAAGAACGTCTTACAGAAGCTAGTCGCACCAAGCACTCCAGTGCCTAGAAACAACAATAGTGAAAACCCTAAGAGAACTGGTTTAAAGCAGCAAACAACACAAAAAACTAAAAAAGAAACTCACATTTCAAATGGGGGGGAGAAACTTTTTCTTTTAGGAGTATTTGGAAGTGAAAATAATAAAACAAAAGGATAAACTTTTTTAGTACATGTATACAAATAAGTTGAATAACTAATGTAGTTACAATTATCAAGAATAAGAAAAACAATCTCATTCAAAGGACAAACCATTGTTTCTTCCAAACAATAAGAAAATTACTTATAAACTACAAGGGACATCAAAGAAATATCCCATGCTGCAAAAAAGAAATCTCGCTTTTTCCTCAGAACAAGAACATTCTGTTTTACATGTTTTATAATAAAAAAACTGACATATTAATTAAGCATAATTTTGTTAAAATTTTCATATAAGAGAAGCAAAATGTTGGCTTGCACTTTGTCAATTATTTGATAATTATAATTACCATTAGCTAATCTAGAAAATACAGAAAAACGTCTAACTAAATAAGTTCAAATGAAGAACACAGTAACCCATGTGTGGCTCAAATGACCCCTAATATGATATATCCTCTCAAGAAAAATAGTAAAGTTCATGAAGGAAATTGCAAAATCAAAGTAACAAGGAAATGCAACAGACAATGAGAAACAAAAAATATAGAAGGAACAAAAGAAAAAAAAAATCTAGGGATAAAAACTAGAACATCTTCAAGAAAAATATATGAGAAACACCTAATGAAAACTATCAAGGACAAGATTTCTTTGTGGACTTCAATGTCATATCAGAATTTTCATTCTCTGTGGAAATTACCATGATCCTCTCTCTCCACATCCCAAAAGTGCAAGTTCAACACAAAAGAAAAACAATATTCTGTGTAGGTCTATTGATTTTTTTTTTTCATTTCATCAATAGCACAAAGCACTCAACAAAATCTTAGTGTTAATTTCTAAAATCATCATAATAGCTTAATCAACTCAACGAATTTACAGCATGTTTGGTATGGTTGAATGAAGATTGGAATGGAATCAAATATTGGATTCCTTTGTTTGCTTTGCCTTTTAAATCCTTGTAATCCCTAACCATGGTAATTCCATCACTTAGTGGAATACTTATTCCACTCGTATACCCATGGAAAGATAATTCCATTACTAAGGAAACATTCAAATGAAATTAAAATATGACTCTTTTATCCCTCCTTTTTCTTTTTTTAATTTGAATCATTTTTTCTTCTTCCATTATTTTGATGAACTCTAAGGACACTTGAAATTTTTGTAATTACATTTGAAAATGTTTACAAATTTTAAATGGGAAATTATTTTAATCTATTACAAATTAAGTGATAGTTTTTAATTTGAATAATTTTTTCTTCTTCCACTATTTTGATGAACTCTAAGGACACTTGAAATTTTTTAGTCTTAATAAAATCTTTTTGTAATTACATTTGAAAATGTTTACAAATGTTAAATGGGAAATTATTTTAATCTATTACAAATTAAGTGATAGTTTTTAATTATAAACAAAATGATTCAAACTATCTAAAATAATATTATTACTTTGTTATTTATTTAAATCATAATTCTATTTTCAACTTAGTTTAATTTTGAATATTTACATAAATATATATACATATATACATAATTGAAGTATGATGTTTTTGTCAATACAACACTTATTCCTTCATATTCATACACACAACCAAAAAGAAAATTATGATTTCAATTTTTATTCCAGAAATAAACCAAACATCATATTATTATTCTCACTACTATTTTTATTCCATTCTATTACTATTCTCATTACCATTTTAATTCCATCCACTAAACCATACGCCACCTTAGTTATGAAATGGAGATTTCATCTTGAGCCAAATAAGTTATGGCATAAAATCATTAAAAAAAAAATTGGGTGTCATAGCAAGGGTGGGATGCAAGGCAGAACTCGAGCTTTATTTAAAAGTCCTTAGAGGTTTATTTTTGGTTGTTAGCCTAATTCTTCAATTGTTTTGAGATTTATAATAGGAAATAGAAGTAGACCACTAGAAGCTTGTTTCCAAAATTTATATAGGATATCTTATACTCTTAGTTGAAGAAAAAAGTGATATCTGAGTTTTTTTTTACTTGGAGTGGTGCAATTAATGATTTTTCTTCTTGATATGTTTTTTTTTTCTTAAGGAAATTATCATTGCATTCATCATAGAAAGTATATTGAAGATACAATTAGTACTTTTAAAGGCAACTATTAAAACTGCATTTTATTACCAGATTAGTTGATGAGAGTTGAACATTAAAATTCCTCAATTAGTAATATCCATTAAAATTCTTCTTGAAATGTTTCATTTTCAAAGAAAGGTGAGTGATAGAGAAGTTCCTCAATTAGTGATATCCATAAAAAGTCCATACTAAGCGAATTCCCATCATGCTGTGTTATTTGTAAATCTTAGTCTACATATCACATCTTCTTACATTGTCAATTTGCAGGGATTTTATGGACTAAGTTTCTGGCTGATTTAGCAAACAATGGATTGTTTCAAAGAGCTGTTAGAAATTATGATCCAAGAGTTTGTAAAAGACTTTAAAATAAATAAGGAAGTTAATATAGAACTGTGGAGTATTGGCTACTATAAGGGTAATTTGACTGGAGAGGAATGGTAAGATTTTCAAGATAAGGAGAATGAGATGAAGTAGATCTGGAAAAGGATCAAGCTTTGGGTTTTCATATGGCTAAAGAGTGTGAAAGAGTTGTTTCATTTTCTTTGATCTGTTAAGTGATCGGGGGTGTTTGTAGTAATTTAACATTGCTCTTGTTTGAAGTTTTTTTATTTGTTTGTTTCTTCTTTTTTTTTCCCTTTTTTGGTGGGGATGGATTTTTTAGTTTTTGCCTCAAGTGAGTCTAGCTTTAGGCATGCTGCCTAAGCTAACCTCTTTTGGTAGTATGATACAATATTGATCAATATAGTTTCATTTCTTGTGGAAAAAAAAAACACTCATTGAATTACTTTAATGAGCCTAAATCCATCATTGTATTTCCCATCACTTCAATCGACCCTACCTTATTATTCCAAACAATCCAGCAAGCCAATGGCAACTAAAACAATATCGCTGACTTTTCTTTTAACTTGTGTACAGATTAATATTGACCACGCCATAAGATTGAAGTAACACTAGATATTCCAAAGACCGATCATGAAGATACCGCTCCCCTAACTTCAGGCAGCTTTCCAGCCTCTAAATTCAGTGGCTTATACTCAAAATAGTTATCAAGTCAAAGAATTGCAAATATACTCACACTATCCATCGACTAAAATAAGGATATCTGGTGGCCAAAGTGTGCCACCAGCCAAGTAACCATGAATGAAGTTTGACACTAACTCCACCATTAATAGAATGCTTCCTATTTCTCTAGTCACCAAGGAATCACTACTCGAAAACAAAGTTTCACTAAGATCGTTCAAGGGCATGACTCAGACTCCTAAAGGCAATCGGTAAGAGTCACCTTGAGTCTCAATTAAAAAACTTGAAAGTTGTTAATAATAAGCTTGAAACCTAATCTGTCCATCCTAAACAAAAGCAAGAGTAGCAAGAAGCTATACTTTCTAACAACAAGCGTAACAATAATTATTATTGCAGTGAAGCGAAGATGAATTCTGAATAAATTGTCTTACAAGTCATAACCATAAATATTGAAAACAACAAAAGATGCATTACTACCTCCTTCGAAAGAGGGGACTTTGTGATGGCATAGTAATCAAAGAATATTTGAAGCGTTGAAGGATCTTCCAAAACTGGCCTCCAAGAGGATGGTATCTATACAATCAGAAACTATATTTACTTTGCAATGCACAACACAAATACTTATTGATAAGAATATAATTCAAACAGAAGAGGTAAATACCTGAACAGTGCCAAACTCTTCAGAACTTTCATCAATTGAGGTGCCAACAAAATCAAAGGACAAACACTTAAGTGAAACAGAAAGAGCCAGCTCTTGCAATCGATCCACCACTACAAATGAAATCAAGAATTTAAAATTGACCAAAGCTGCGAAGACTATAGAGAGATATCATACGAGGGCAACATATATACACACACAATTGCATAAAGAGAGAGAGAGAGAGAGTCTATTACCATCATTCTTCAGCTGGCCCAATGAAGTTAATGATATTTGGAATATTTGGAAAAGTGACTGATCTCTAAAGTTGCAGGCAACCCTTCGATGATGTGTTGATGGCAAACCAGGATTAGGCTAAAATTTTAGCAATATAGACAAACAAACAAAGTTAGAGTGGAGGATTAAACGAGTACTTAGTAAATTAGAAACAAACAAGGAAAGCTTTGAGCACAATAATCATAAACCAAAAAAGAGTAAAGAAAAACAAATCAAAGCAAGAAAGTTTTTTCACCCTCCACCAGACCAAATCAGTAAATAAATCTAAGAAGTCTAGCAGGAGATGATGAAGAAATTAACTTATATGAAATGAAGCTGAAAACGTTATTTAACATAAAGACTAGGAGGGAAAAAAATGCTGAATTTGAACGATGTAGTCTTCATCGTGTCATGTATCTACTTTTGCTTCCAAACTAATTATATATTCAGTTGATGCAGATCAAACAATTGAGAGCAAATAAGGCTGTGAAGTCCTCTTAAGAACATCATTCCTTTGTGTCAATTAAGAAGAAGGCATACTTTAATTCTATTTATAATCCTACATACCTATAACTTCTCTGTGGTAAGATTGGTCTTAATAAAACCCTTTAAACTGCAAGTTTCATCACTTCAATGCCAAAGATCTTGCAAACCATATAATTAATTCCAACTATAATCTTGAAAACCTATAATTTCATGGTAAGATAATCTTAAGAAAACCCTTCAAACTGCAAGTTTCATCTCTTCAATGCCATGTATCTTCTTCATGGAATTGGCAGGTTTTCTTGTAACGTAGTTGTGTCTTCTGAACCTTTTTTTTTTATGTTTTCTTTCTATGATGGGTGGTACAATCTTTGTACACCTTTCTACCTCTTGTATTATTATTTTTTACTTTAATAATACAAGTAGTGGAATATAATGCTCCAAAGTTGTTATGATAAAATTGTATTATTTGAAGTAAAACAATAAGATTGGGCGTTGGCGTTGCATAGAAAGAAATTTGACAACATGATCCTTTCAAGAAATTCTAAAGAAAGTAATGAAGAACTTTGAGCACCAAATTGTGATTTTGCACAATGATTAACAAAAACCTGACTACTGACCTGATTCATCTCAGACACAAGCTGATTCAAAATCTTTAAACCAATGGTGTAGTGATCTGATGTTGCCTGGTAAAGTAAAAAGTCCAGTGACTCATCAGTTCGAAAGATACTACCAGTTTCAAATTAAATAATAGCAGGCAGCAGTACCAGTTGGGACTGTCAGTGGCAGCACCTTAAGATTGACTTAATCAACAAACACATTGTAAAACTAGCAATAGCATTGTTAGAAATTGCACCTTGTGGGAAAATATTATTTAAACACTCTTTACTTTAGGAATAAGATGAGATGTGTTTGTAAAGAGTGTATTAACTCAAGTTTCTCTACACAAATAATACAAGATACCCTTTTTACTGTAAGCCTAGCACGTTTAGTGCTAAGCACACAACAGGATAGTAAACAAACATCAAAAATCTAATTACTATTGCAACAACAACAACAACAACAATGATAATAATAAAAAGAGGATAGAATTCAAAATAACAAACAGATGTACCATCCTTAGCAATAAGCAAGTCATGCATGCTAAACATTAAATCACAAAGGCACGCACCCACTATGTCATAGACATATCACCTGGCTCAAGAAATTCGTCGCCTCTTTCACCACATCCCGGAACCGGTCATCATCGAACCATCCAAACTTCGTAACTCGACATAAGAGTTGGATTAAAGAAGCAGTCACAAAAGGCTGCAACTTAGGTCCTCTAGCGAACAAATAGTTGATAAGGTAGTTCCCTACAGTTAAAATATCACAGCAGTCAACTTACAATATATACTAAAAAACAAAAATTCCCCCAGATAATCACATTCAAGACAAACTCTATTTGTAGGGAAAGATCGAAGATTACGAATATCAAGACGAAGCTGTAAAGCAAGGCTATGCTCCGTGACTTGCTTTAGTAAACTGGAACTAGCCAACATCAATGCATACGGGGTAAGTGCATTGTCAAGAATGTATTGGCACTGAGAAATGTAATCAGTATTCACAGAGAAACACTTCAAAGTATTCTCTGCGTGAGCTCGTTCAACTGAGTCCTGAGAAGTGTATAGCCTCTCACACAGCGCTTCCAGTTGAGCCAAGCTCTCCATTACAGCAAGAAACCTAACATTATCACATTTTCACCAAATTCCGATTAATTACCAATTACGCCATGAGTATTTTATCTCAAATTAACAGAGTTAACCTCAGTTCAATATCATTTTCGTTTGTTATTTGGATCATTATCGATTAAAGAAACCGGTGAACCAGATTTTCTCGGCACCCAAAAAGATTACAAATTCAGATAAAATTAGGACTCCCCAATCTGAAAAACTCATCAGTGCATAAGATCGAGAGAAATTACCACAGCAACGCCGAAAATTCGCTGCGTAACACAAAATTCCGAGGAAAAAAACCTTCAAGAAAATTATTTTCTTCGGAACAGAAGAATCGCGGAAAATTCAAGAACCTTGCAAGAGACAAACTACTTCAGATAAAAGGAAGAGAAAAAGAAATGAGAATGATCGATTGATGTACGGTATGTGGATGAAATGTAGCGAAGAAGGAAGAGAGGAGCGCAAGGTGAGACTTGCGATGGATCTGAGATCCAAAATGGTTTCAAAGGAGCGAGTTTTGGATTGAAATAGAGAACATCGACTTCAGAGTCCAGAGTGTGGATTCCGTTTTTGGGCTTGCTTGCTGGGTTGGCGTCGCCTACTTGGCTTTGGCTTCTTGGAGAGTCTGCAATTACACACTACGATGGCCAAAACTTAATCAAGAAAAGGACTTTCTAAGAAATAAATAAGTAGTATTTATTATGACACTATTTTATTTTGTTCAATATTACAATAAATTTTTTATTTTTCAGATAGTTTCCTTTCCAACACAACAACACACATTCAATCAAAAATTGGAGTATTTACATCCTTTTTACGACAAAATTATAATTTTTACAACCATTCATTCCTACTTTTTTGATACAATGGTCATTGATACATGTCGCTTTTTACTTTTATTTTTATTTTTATTTTTTCTTTTGAAATCTCTTAAAAAATTAAAAAATCTCCTAAAAAAATTAAGAATCTCTTAAAATTAAATTTAGATTATATTATCTCAGAAATGTTTGAAATCAATATCCAAAATAAACAAAAATAATAATTAAATGCCTAAAATTTACTTACTAAATAAATTCAATTATAATTTTATTTCTATATTTTGATATTATTTTTTTTAGGGATTATACCATTTTTTTTCATCTCTCCTTCTACCAAATACCTAATTGAACTTTCAAAAAAAAAAAACCTAATTGAAATCTGTCTAAAGAAAAAAAAACACAAACCCCGTGCAAAGCATAACTTGCAACACAGAAATCAACTATTGAGCTAGCGTTCAATAAGTAAAGCCAAACAATCATGCAATACAATAAATGTAACGCCCTAAATAGTCAAGACATTTACACTATGTGTTTTAAATAGTTTAGACTCTCTAAACGAGTCTCTTGACCATAAACGTGTAACTAAACGTGATTAATAGTTTAGAGTTAAAAATTTTGGTCAAAATGAATAACCTTTTTATTAAAATGTTTACATTCATACATGGGATCCCAAAATAACATTTAAAAGGCTAATTACAATTCAAAAGTTACAACCAGTCGACCTAAGCGGCAAAATAAGGTTTGACCCTAGTTCTTTTGAGAAACCCCGACTGTGGTGATCGAGCAGCCGCATATGTACATGTCACCACCAAAGCTCTCCAACTCATGGCTGGTCCAGCTTTACTTTCCCCTTACCTGCACCACATAGAACCCGTGAACCAAGGTTGAGCAAGAAAACTTAAACATGCTCATAAGCAATTAATGACATATAACAGAATCATAAAAAGCATGCCCAGCAGTAATAATCTTACTCATGCATGCATACTATTCAAATAAGTGACTGTAGCGTCACATCGGGCTCGTTGCCCTAAATACGTGACCATAGAGTCACCTCGAGGCCGCTGCCCTAAATAAATGACTAATAAGTCATACTGGGGCCCGTTGCCCTAGGATATGGGACTATAGAGTCACCCCGGGGCCCACTGCCATATCATTTGTATAACCAGGCTTAGAGCTAGCCTAACATACCTGCCGCTTTAATTTTCCAACTAACATAGGGTTGGTCAAGCGTATATCATGCCCCTGATTAGGCCTAACCATATCAATCAGCGCTCAGCGCATTATTGTCATCCTCGACTTATAAATCAATGTTTTTCAATCAGATAATGCAAACAACATACATCATTTAACAATTATCCAGATACAGAAAATTCAAGCATACTTAATCAAGCAATCACAAGCATAATCATAATCATTTTCATTCACAGGGGCCCAAGCCCTAACTAATCTATATTTAACAACCGAGTCAAGCCCTAATCACATATTTCACGTATTGGGTGCAGTTTTCTTACCTCTGGTCCAAGCACAAGTTAATTAACAATAACCCCCGAGCACGATCCCATCCCGAGCCCTAGTTGTAACCTAGTTACAACCATAATAAGCGATATCTATCAATATCGAATAAATAAAGACTTTCGGACCGAGTCCTAGTCTCTGGGACCTCGAATTCTACTAAACCGGGTAGTAGAATCCTTCCCGAGCCCTTTGGTTCGAGTTCTCGCCATCCGAAACCTAACATGGCCAATACTCCCTATTTGAGCCGTGACGCCCCTCATTAAGCATCGCGGCTCTCCACAGTCAGAGAGCCCAACCCTCAATTACACTAGACACGCGCCGCGGTGCCAAGGCGGTTTGAGGCATTCCCATGTTCTCTGAGTTCATGAAGGTCGCGGTGCGACCCTGCAAACCCAGTTTTTTCAAACTTTTTCCTCAAGCCAATTCCTCCAAAATTCATCCCAAAGTGGCACCAAACCCATAATTCAGTCCCAAAACATCACCACTACCCTTTAGCAGTACATATACCTGAAAACTTAACCAAATACCTCATCACAAGTCATACTTAAACCCTTGCGTTCAAAACTCAAAACACTCTAAAAACGAGACCATAACTTAATCAGAACAGGGTTTATAGCTTACCACAACTACGAATAATGACCCCTGAGTTGTTTCCTACTCCAATTTCAGCTTCAATCCTTCAATTTCCAAGCTTATCTTCCTAGAAATCCAAAAGTTCCCCCAAGTGTAAGCGAGAGAGATAGAGAGCAAGGGGTGAGAGAGAGAGAGAGAGAGAAAGAGTTTTTTCTCTTTAATCTGAGAGGTTCCAAGTGACTAAGTCACTTAAGCTTGGTAAAAGACCAACCTACCCCTTGCTAAACCCTTACTCATCTGATGCCCCTAAGGGCAAATCCATATTTTGCCACTTTTCTCGCTAATCATAATTAATGCCTCATAATCCCTGTTATCTCCAATATCATTAAATAATCACTAAATAATTTCTCATTACCCAATAAATCCTGATGATGTACTAAATTATGAAATACCCCTAGGCTCACCCCGAGCCAAGTATTTGACCCCGTTATAACTAAACCGCTAAATTGCTCCCTAGGATTGCCTCATGCTGAATAACTCAAATATATCCACATAATAATGTGGTCTCAATCAATATGCACACACACACACATATATATATATAAAAATATGTCATCAACGGGCCAAAATTACAAAAATGCCCTTCTAATAAGAAACGGGCCTACATGCATGCTTAATACACCTAACCATGCCTATATAGTCATATTGTAATATAATTCATACAATCATGCATATATTCACAAACATGCACATAATACATAATTAAATCAATTATTGCTCTCCTGACCCCATAATCAAGACACTAAGCGTTATTAGGGAAATTGAGTCGTTACAATTAAATCATACAAATACTATGAATAAAACTTACAGACAAGGTTTTAGATCATTTCTCTCTACTAATATTAGTTATCACAAATCTTGTGTTTGGTAGGAGAGGTCAAATGAAGGATGTTTTAAAGGTTATGGATTGGGGTGATCAATGTTTTTGTTTGTTTAGTAGTAAGAAAAGGGACAAAGAAATCAAATGAGTATGAATTGCAAACATACCCAGGCCCACCAAAAATAATCATTCCTTATTAGGAGTGATTGGAGGGGAAAATAATAATTTTATATGTATTTCTTTTCTTTTTCCCTTTGAAAGTAAACGATAAAATTAAAAAAAATATATATGGTAAATATGCTAATAAATATTTATCGTTCTCTTCCTTTTTTTTTTTGAATAAATGAGATAACTTTCATTAATAAGAAATATCATTCAAACACAATGATAGAACTGCAGAGGGAGCATTGCGCTCGTTAAAACTACAATCTGGTTTTGAACAAGATGCTCTTGCAACATAATGAGCAACCTTATTAGCTCATCGCTTCACAAATAAATATTGACATTCTCTAGGCCTTGTAATAAATCTTTGCAATCATTTATAATCTCCCCAAAAGGTGACACCATAGGAATAGAACTTTGAATGGCAAAGACCACTCGTTTACAATTTGACTCAAGCTCCACATTAACCTAGTCTTTTTGCTTGATCCAACTTAAAGTTTCTTTTATTCCTACTGTTGACCCTTGATTTGGCTAACGACACAGAGTCAAATAGACGATAAAGAACAAAAGGAAAACAAGAAGATAATCAAATGGAAAGCAAATGACACAAACAATTTATAGTGGTTCGGCCCCAACTAGATGATAATGACCTACGTCCACTTAGTGCTCTTATTGATATTGAATCCCAATATTGTGATCAATGAACTAGGGTTCACGAGTTTCACAAACCTTTAGAGGATTACAATTTCGGTGGATAATCACACTGTGCTCTTTTCTCCAAATACCAAAAAGTTCAAACGTCCTTCCCTTGAGCTATTTGATTCTTATTTATAGGCTCAAGAAGGTTACATGGGCCAACGAGCCTTAATTACAATTAAGATTTGTGTACCAAGGTAATAAAGGAAAATACAATTAATGCAAATATTACAAGCTTGCGCATCCAAAAAGAAATAGATGAAAGTATGCGACCAAACTGGTAGCACCTAAGCATGAGGCTTGGCAAATCAATAACTATCTGGTCGATAATCGAACAGGACTCACTCATTTAAAGTTGCCACGTCCCTTCCACGTGTAAGTCAATCTTGTCACGTCACCATGAGCCATTTTAGGGTAAACATTTGCCCCCCAAGTTTATTTTACTACGACCAGTATAAAGTAAACTTGAGCGACCGTCTTTTCGTATGCCCTACCAAATCTGTCAAAGTCGTCCATGCCTTCTTGAAAAGGGCAACCAATCATGTCTTTTCGGTTTCCCAAAAGTGGTCTGACGGCTATTACACTTACCCATGCCTCAGAAAGTTACCCCTTATGATTACCTTGGTAACTGCTCCTCGATTAATATAAATAACCCCTCATAATCATTTTTCACTTTTTACGTTTCACCTTATCCTCAAGAACACCGAAGAACAAGGCGTAAAAACTCAGAAACCCAGACGACCTTGACGATCCCTGAAGCTCCTGCCCAGCCAAATCGACTTAGCGTCTCAGAAATTTACTCCAACTTTTATCCAAGTAAGTTTCTCAAACTTTTCAGTCATTGAGATGCTATGAAATATCTGTTTCATATATGTTGCTCTTGAAAGTTCTTGACTGTTTTTGAAAAAAATTGTTTTACGGTAAAAAGGGCACGCAGATGTTAGCCTAATATGGTAGGAAAATAACACTTTGCAGGGGTTAAGAATCAATTTGGTAGTCAGGATTATTAACTTAGGGCGTAAAATCGAAGTAAAAATTCGGTTTTTAGGCTTGTAGAAAAAACTGGGTTTTTCCCGCCCCTTCAGAGTCGAAAAGTTTTTTCAGCTTTTTAATCCGTTTTCCGAACTGTTCGCTTAGATTTCAGTGTTTTTGCTAGAATGTTGCTGGTCGTATAAAAGCTTAACTTTTATACATGAGCAACGTTATTCCAACTTTCACACTTCTTGGTCTTTTGACCGTTAATTCTCATCTCTCCTTCTCTGCTCGCAGATTTTCATGCACGATCCGTGGGGAGGTGATAGGCCAATTGACGACGACCTGCTAGCTCAACTGCTCGAAGACGAAGAACAGTCGTCGCTGCTAATTCGAGAAATTCCTTTCTCTCGCAACCCTTCAGATAATCCTTCGACCAGACCGCAAAACATGGGTCGAGTAAAATCCACTACCCAAAAGAAAAGGCAAACAAACACTCCTGCCAAACATTCTGCTCCTCAGGCTGAAATTCCTTCGACCAGACCTCCACCCGAAAACACACCCCAGCCAGAAATCCAAACAAAGGCCCAACTCTGGGACGTCCTTCGACTAGAGGTCGAATGGTACGTGGTACCTCCTAGAAACATCACTGTTAGGATGGTAGGGAACTATCTCAAAAAGTACGGACTTTATGGGATAACCCTAACTAAACCTTTCATCAACCAGCGAACAAACTTGCCTGGGGACGCCTACAGCGCCTGGTCGAGATTCTATATTGAGGCAGGGGAAACCTTGCCTCTTCATCCATTTTTCCAGGGGTTGGCCAACTATTTCGAGGTCGCCCCCTTCCAAATCACCCCAAACGGATATAGAGTGCTTTCTGCTCTCTATATCCTATACAGCCACAAGAAGTGGCATGTGCCTACACCGCATGAGATCAATCACCTATTTGATCTCAAGTCCAACCCCAATCACAACAACACGAGTTTTTTCATTTCTGTCATCAGGAATCTGTTCGCACTTTCTTGAGTGAGACCACCTACATGTCCAATGTAGGAAAGTACTTCCAGGAGTACTTTTTAACCACAGACCTGGTCACCAACAACTTGGCCTTCATTGAAGGAGGTAAATTCTTTATTCATTGGTCGCTTAAATTCCTTTAGCTTTCCCGCGCGTTTCTTAGAACTTTTATGCCATTCAGGTCCATGGCATCGACCAGCTCCTACTCCGGATATGGAAATACAAGCAGCATCTTTGGCCAACATGACTGACGTAGAAAAAAGCATCAAGGAGCTGGTTACAGAGGCCAATCTAAGGCTGGTCGGTCTTCTGGCACCTCACCAGGATGTGAGGGAATCAACGGTGGGGAGTGCTACTGGTGGAGAAGTTTCCGAGCAGCACCAAGATGTGTCATAACCTCCAAGGAGGAGGACAACTGGGGTGACAATAAGGGAACCCTCTAGCAGCTGCTCCCTCTGCTTCTTTGGGAAAAGGCAGAAAGAAAGTTTATGAACACCCTGTGCCCATTGATGAATCTTCAGATGAAAATGGTACTGACCTCTCACTCTTAGACAGTTTGCCCATTCCCTGTCATTTATTTGACGGGGACGGAAACTTTAAATACACACCCAATTTAAATTCATATTTCTTCCAGGCAATGAGTGAGTGTAGCGGTAGTACAATAAATAATGTAGCGACCAGTAGTTATAGCTCAGGTATTTTACTTATGGTTTCCCTGCTCTTATTTCCTTGACATAGTAGTACATCTATTCATATTGTCTAATTGCTCGTATGTTTTCTTACATGCAAATATGTCATCTAAAGATATGTTCGAGCTTTATAGCGTACCCGTTGCTCCTCCGAGCAAGAAAAAGGAGAGCAGGCAACACCGTGGAGAGAGCAGCAAGGCCCCTCCAACGAAAAAGGCTCGGATTGGGGATCCTCCAGCAGCATTTCCTTCAAAGCAAACAACGCCCCCTCCGCCTCCCCTCGACCAGACTCTCCCCCAGCACCAGTCGACCAGAACCCTCCTCCACCAGCACCTGTCAACCAGACACCTCCTGACCACACTGGAGATGTCCTGACAAATGTCGTGGTTAGCTCGGCCAAAGAGAGAATGACCAAACTCTCAAGGCACAAATGCAGCCGAGACGCCATTGTCAGCACAGACTCCATGGAGGTCGACCAGAGAATTAATCGAGTGTTGAACGAAACAACCAGCGTAAGCTGCTATCTATTGCTGAGTCTTTATTTAATTATTTTTTCATTTTGTGCCATCACCATATCTTTTTGTTTGATCGCAGGGAATGCTGACTATGACCGCTAGCTGGCGCCGCTCGAGGGCTTTAATTACTCAATTCAAAGAGTCTGAGGCCAGGCATGCAGAAGAGTCCCAGATGGCTGAGAAGAAAAACACAGAATTGCTCGAGCAGAACACCAAGCTGGCTGAAGAGCTGAAGCAGTTCCAGGCTGCCTTGACCAAAGCCATTGGAGAAAAAGAGAAGTATAAGGAGTCTTCTAAACTTAACTTCCAGGAAGCCAAAAAGCTTGAGGGTGAGTTGGTCACTAGCAAAAAGGAAACTAAAGGGCTGGAGGGGCGTATCAAAGAGCTCGAGGAGGCCAACGCCAACAACTTGGAGAGGTATAAGGGAGCCACCTCCAATTGCTTCTATGCATTCTAGAAACACAACCGCGAGGCCAACTTCAACTATCTTTTCAAGCGCATGAGGCGAACTGAAATAGCCTGGTGCCTTGCTTTTCTAGAGGAAGAGGAGAGAGCAAAAATCCTAGCCTCCCCCAAGATCTCCTTGGCCACGGGCATTGAAGGCGCGGAAGTGGAAGCTGGGGCCTCTGTCGACCAGCCAACTCCTCAGGACCCTTCTGCCGCTTCATAATTTTACTTGTTTTTCTTTAATTTTAACATGTAGTTTAAGACACAGGAACTACGGTTTGTGATGTCAAGACAATTTATATTTTTATTGCTGCACGGGCAGCTTTCCTTTTAATAGACAATTACATCCGAGCAATAACTGCTCGCGGTGTAAAGGATTTCATTTTTGATATTATAATATTTGCATTTTATTATAACATCTGTTCACATGACCATACTTAGCATAACACTTTGGTTTGATTTAACAAAATGACAAAATTTTAAAAAATACTCTAAGTACCGTAGCATGCTTTCACTTATTTTGCTCATGTGTTTACATACCTGTTGATATGTTTTGCTTACTAGATACCTTATATGCCCCCCAAGTGATTGAGGAACTTTAGGTCCTCGGTCACTTGCCTTGACCAAAACCTGTTTGAATATTTCTACTTGTAATAGAGATTTTAGAATGATAATATAGCAAAACATCACACTTAATGAGCAAATACTTGTAATAAATACAATAGTTTGGCAAGATTGACTGGCTATGCACAATCCCTTTTATTTCTCGTAATAAATGGACAATCGTGTCTGTACAAGTGATCAAGAATATGATCGTACACTTATAAGCGATCAGTCACAAGAATGACTATCCCTTGTTCATAAACTTGTAAAAAGTAAAATTAATACAAGCCAATTCTTTAAGAAGAATTGTTTATTGATAGTACTTGCACAGGTGTTCTCCATTCCAATATCGAGGAATGAGATCTCCATTTAAGCGAGCAAGTTTGTAATTGCCTGGATGGAGGACTTCTTCGCTTTGGTACGGTCCTTCCTAGTTAGGTCTGAGTACTCTAGCAGCTTGATCGCGGGTGTTAAAGAAGACTCTTCTAAGTACCAGATCTCCCACATTAAATTTCCTTTCATGTACTTTAGAGTTGAAATACCGAGCGACCTGTTGCTGGTAAGCTGCGACTCGGAGTTGGGCTTGCTCGTGGCTTTCATCGACCAAATCCAACGATTCCATCAATAACTGGCTATTAGCGCCTTGATCGTAAGCCGTTCGTCGATGTGATGGTGGATCTAATTCAAAAGGAAATATAGCCTCATATTGTAGAGTCCAAGAACTTTACTTAGCTAGTTAGATAGTCGTAGTAGTAGTAATAGCTAGTAATAATTGTAGTATGTTTTATTACTGTGGATTTTGGTTCAAGCCGGGACTTAGTTGGACACTCGTATCAACACTTGTAGATTTTATAAGTTTAACCTATAGTTTAAGAATATTAATTATAACATAAGGTTTGATTAATATAGTTGATTATAAAGATGATATTTATTATACTATAAGGTTTAGATAGACCCAATAAGATAATGGCACTTGTCATGTGCATGTTTATTGAGAAATTAAGTATTTTTTAGGAATAGATTATTAAGAGTAATATTTGAAAATCCCAGAGTCTACCAGCAGCTTTGAAATCGTTATAGGACTCAGTCAAAGCTATTTACTCAATTCAAATTAGGATGAAAAAGTGCAATTACGTGTATAATATTTCAGCGTATGCCGATCTATCGCAGCTCTAAGGGGCAATATATCGCCACTTGGGGAATACGAAAAACACATAACTTCACATGAACACTTCGACGAGCCTCGGGAACATAAGCCCAGGCAATATATCGGCTCTAGGGCAAGTTTTTCAAACAATTTTGAAACCGAGCTCATTTGATTCCAGAACCTCTTGATAAGCTCAGAATCTTTTGACCGAGTCTTTAGCCTCTGCTGAACGAATATTCAAATATTTTTCAATTAAAAAGTCATTATTTTTATTCAAGCTAAAAGAAGATCTTTTCATTCTTGAACTCTATAAATAGGACCTAGTACCTAGCCATTTATTTCATTCTTCAAGCTGAGTTCAGAGCCTTCAAGCTGCTAGGTTTACTTTAGAGTGTTAAACACTTGGGTTGGGGTTATAAGCTTTATCATTTTAAGCTTATTAAACACTTGGGAAGTAAGGTTCATAGTGTGTATTTCGATTTCAAGGTGTAGTACGGTCATAGTGCATTCAAAGGTATTCTTATTCCTAGTTCATTTCTGTATGTTTCATTAGTTTTTATAGTTTTTCTCTACTCAAATCCTAACTTGTTGTTTTCCATTCATGGTTAGGCAATTAATTTGTTTGATCTTGAGGTTTCATTTCGGTAAGCTCTTCTTCTCGGTGGTTTAGATTTATTTCTTTTTCCTCTTCTTCTTTTAGAAATACTCACCTTCTCATTAATGGTTTTTAGGAGTGTTCCAAAATCTCATCCTTGTTCTCACACCCTGGTATTTGGTAAGGAAAATAGGATAGTATTATATGCTTATATGATTATGTTATAGTATGTTTTTATATGTTATGATATATGTATGTTTTGGGGCTTATAGTTGCTTAAATAGAAAACCCCAACACTTTTATGTTTTTGGGGCTTATAGTTGCTTAGCTAGCAAACCTCATTGTATTTTGAGGCTTATAGTTGCTTAGTTAGCAAATCCCAATAGTTACCATGTACATGTGTTAGAATTATGATATATGTTTATAGTTGTACGCCTTGATTTTCCACGGGCTGATTAGCAGGCCGAGCTTTGGACTAATCATGGTTAGTCCATAAGCATCCCCCAGGTCGGAGGTCCTGTCTTGAGGTCGCCCCCCATTAGCTCGAGGAATCCTCAAGGACTCGCCAAGACTCCCAAGACTGGAGCAAGGAATCGGAAGGCCGAAGGTCGGGTCAGATGCACAGCTAGTGGTACGAGCTAGATATGGAGGCTACGGCCCCTTGTAAAGTCAACACACGCAAGATAAATGTGCATATATCTGACATCACGTGTCCGATTTCTCCCTGACTTCTCAGACACGCTGCAGGAACGTGCGTGTTCAGACACCCACGGCTGGGTTGGGCCGTGCGGCCCATTATCTCCTTACCTATCGATTTGACCATACTTATGTGTCAGGTTTAGGAATTAATCATGAATGTCACAGAGATGATATGACAAATAAGAAGGTCACGGGATGACCTCCTTACCAACTTCCAGGTGCCTTCTCCTATAAATATGGAGACTCTGGGAGTTGACAAAGGTTGGAAAAACAATAGTCTCTAGAGAGAGAGATACTTTGTAACCAAATACCCAGAATATATCAATAATATTGACTAGTGGAGTAGAAGGATTTTAACCTTTGAACCACTTAAAAACGTGCCTTGAGTCACCTATTTCATCCTCTAAGATCTTATATCTGTTACGGTTCTACATTCAGCACTAATCCCCTTCTCTCCTTCTCTTAATTACCTGTTGGCGAAGAACCGCATCAACAATAGTATATGTTATATGTTTATGTTTCATGCTTTTAGTAGATTTTCCTTGCTGGGCATTAGGCTCATTCCTTTGTTTTATTTGTGCAGGAAAATAGTTATGGCGGTGGGAAGATTCTTGGCGGCTTGAGATTTTGTATTGAGGGAGAATGGATTCGGTGGACTGTGTGAACGGATCGAGGACGAAGTTGTTTTTAGTCATTTCAATTATGCTTTATATGTATTTTTCCGCACTTGATCTTGTAACGAATTTATTTACAATTTAAGATATTTTTTATTTTCAAAACAATGGGATCCCATATCCTAACCGAATTTTATATATTTTAACCTTTGTTTTATAGTTTTTAATGAAGTTATGAATGTTTCATATGTATGTTTTCTTAAGAATAGTGTCTATGTATAAGCATTTTTAATGGTCCAAAGTCTAGAATAAGTTGGGTCATTACACATATCCATAAGCTAAGGAAAATGGAGTATGGCATGTTGATGTTCGATGGGATGTTCTGTACGACTAGAGGACTTTAGGCAACTGCTTTGGCCATGCCCCTTTTGCTTCCTCAAGCCTTTTCTTTAGAGTATCCTTCAGTGTTTTATTGACAGCCTCGACTTGCCCGTTTGCCTGCGGGTGAGCAACTGAAGAAAAGCTTTTGATAATTCCATGTCGCTCGCAAAATTCCGTGAACAGATCACTATCAAACTGCGTGCCGTTGTCTGAGACAATTTTTCTTGGTAATCCATAGCGACACACTATGTTTTTTACCACAAAGTCCAGCACTTTCTTGGTCGTTATGGTTGCAAGTGGCTCAGCTTCAGCCCACTTTGTGAAGTAATCGACAGCCACCATGGCGTATTTGACGTCGCCTTTCCCTGTGGGCAAAGATCCAATTGGGTCTATACCCCATACTACGAATGGCCACGGACTTTGCATCTGCTTTAGCTCATTAGGAGCTGCTCGCGGAATCTTGGAGAATCTCTGACACTTGTCGCATTTTCAAACAAATTCCATCGAGTCTTCATTCATTGTTGGCCAGAAGTATCCTTTCCTTAGGATCCTTTTCGATAAACTCTGCCCCCCAACGTGGTCCCAACAAAATCCTTCATGGACCTCTCTCATTAATTCTTTGGCCTTTTCTTTTGAAACACACCTGAAGAGTGGCATAGAATATCCTCTTAAGTGCAGAAGTATGTCGACCAGGATAAACCTAGCAGCCTGCTGCTGAAGAGTCCTGGCTTTGTTCCTGTCCGTCAGCAATACTCCATGTGTCAAGAATTCAATGAAAGGACTCATCCACATATCCACTGCCTGAATTACCATAGAGGTTTCTTCTGCTTTGATGCTTGGTGCGGACAGCCGTTCAACAGGTACTATATTCAAGGTGTCAGCATCCTTGGCACTCGCTAACTTGGCCAAAGCATCAGCGTTTGAATTCTGGTCGCGAGGTACTTGCTGGAGAGTATACTTTTCAAACTGTGCCAACAGATCCTTTGCCTTGTCCAAGTAAGCAACCATCTTCAGCCCCCGGGCTTGATACTCTCCAATAATCTGATTAACCACCAATTGGGAGTCACTATAGATTTCAAGTGACTTTATGTTCATGTCCTTGGCTAACCGTAAACCTGCGAGCAGCGCTTCATACTCGGCTTCATTGTTGGACGTCGTGAAGTCGAATCTAATTGTGCAGTGGAATCGATGCCCTTCAGGCGTTATCAAAATCACTCCGGCTCCAGCGTGATGTTCATTAGAAGAACCGTCTGTAAACGACTTCCAAGTGGGAGTTTGGTTGTGAGGCTCGTGCTCTTCTGCTTGTTCACCATCTGGAAGCCCAGTGAGCTCTGCGACAAAGTCGACCAGAACTTGCCCCTTTATTGTTGTTCGTGGCAAGTAAGAAATTTCAAAATGCCCATTTCAACAATCGACTAGCGACTTTTGCTTCTGTAGAACTTTCCATAAGGGCTTGTTGGTTAGTACGGTGATGGGGTGTGCTTGAAAGTATGGGCGCAACTTTCTGGAGGCTAAAATCAAGCAGTAGGCTAATTTTTCGATGGGTGGATACCGTAGCTCTGCTCCTATTAGCCTTTTACTTACATAATATACGACCTTCTGTGTAACGCCCTAAACTCCAGGGACCGTTACGGTGCGCATTATAAACAGTGCTAAACTCGCTAATCAAGTCATTTGGCCAAAATCGTGTAACTAAGTATGATTAGCAGTTTAGGGATTAAAAATTTCAGTTAAGATATAACGTTTCACTAGAACGTTTACTGTATACATTGGGATCCCAAAAATATAATTTAAAGGTCTATTACAAGAAAATATTTACAACTAGCCGATCTAAGCAGCAAAATAGGGTTTAACCTTAGTTCCTCTCCTTCAAACCTCGGCCGTGGCGGTCGAGCAACTGCATATGTACACATCGTCACCTAAGCTCTTCGACTCAAGGATGGTCCAGCTTTCTTTTGCCTTTACCTGCACCACATAGCACCCGTGAGCCGAAGCCCAGCAAGAAAACTCAATATGCTCATGAGCAATCATATCATGATATCAAGTCATATCTGGCATGCCTAGCAAACATACAAATAAACTCAGATAATGTTGGGGAATCTAGGATAAGAAATCCTGCCCTCCTGATTGGATGACTATCAAGTCAATCCTAATCAGATGAGTGATTCAACACTTGAGGTTCTGGTAAACCATATGGAGTGACTGACAAGCAAGTCACTACGGGGCTCAGCACCCAAAGCCATGCAAATAATGATCAGAATGATCATACAGAGCTTATAGCCCTAAACAGATGAGTAAATATCACTTTGAGGTTCTGTTAAACCATAATGAGTGACTGACAAGCAAGTCACTATGGGGCTCAATGCCCATAGCCATGTGACGGAATCGTCACTTGGGCTTTCCTGCAATGGCTCTGATCAAATGAGAGACTATTGGGTAAGTCACACGAGGCTCAACACCCACAACCATGTGATTAAATAGTCACTGTGGCTTTAAGTAACTAGCCTTTGGCTAGAGAAGCGCTTATAGTATTCATCGAACTTGAGGTCAGTCCGGCATTAACGCTCTTCTGAGTCATTTAATGCATATGTCGATTAGATCTAATCTTTGTTGACTTGCGTTGAACACGCTAAGGTCGTTCCTGACTAATGAGTCAGCACTGTGTAACCAGTGCCCAATACAACTACCGAACTTGCTAATGAGTCACAGCTTCACAGTTGATATGACACCTTTGCCAATTCTGACTATTCAGTCAGTGCCATACACAAGTAAACAATGCTATCAAACATATATCATATGTCAAATATCCAAATACAGGGCATTCATCACGATTACTTAACAATTGCTAGCATAAATGGAATCCTGCATAAACACAGAGACTCAAGCTCTGAACAGTCTTATATTCAATATCCATGGCATGCCCTAATCACATGTTTCCTGTGCATCACATGCATCACATTTAAACATCCAACATGCCTCAATAATAACTATATACAAATGAGCAAGATTGCTAAGCATTCAATATGCTATCAATGTTTACATTTAAACATCCAACATGCATCAAGAATAACCATGCATGTCACATATGGGGTGCAGTTTTCTTACCTCTGATTCGAGCGAGAATTAGAACAAGAACGATGATGGACCCAAAACGGGTATGTTTAAATATTTATACTCGCAAGCGCACGAATCGTATTTATAGAATAGTTTTCGTGTAAGCACGAGGTCGAACCCAAAGGAGTTGTCTAAAATCAAAAAGAAAACTATTTTAAATCAAAAGTAATAAATTCTAACCTAGTTCCAAAGATTGATGAGTTTTAATATTATGAACATAAAATAAAAGATTGAAAAATAAAGCTATTTAAGAGAATGAAAATAAACCAATAATGATTTGACAATAAGTGTTAAAAGAAAAGATTATTAAGATACTAGAATCCACAAAATGTAAGCTTAATAATATTTATTAGTATATTGATTCCCGAGTTTTAGTGATAGTTAAAATAATTTAAACTATCATTTTCCAAAAAGATTTATAATTTTAAACACAAATTTCTTATAAAAAGATAGGATTTTTCTTCACTTTTCAAAATTATAATTTCGAAGCATTTAGTGTAAATCAATCTAATGAAATAACAAATAAATCAATGAACATTATTTATAAGGCAAAACATAATATTTTTGTTCTAAGCATGGATGTGTACAATTTAATGACACATCTTACACAAAGAATATTATGTTTATGTACTAATGAAGAACAAAGTGTAAATATGTTCTAACAATCTAAAATACAAGATATTTAAGATGAAAGAAATATATGTAGAAGAAAAATCCATAAACTTTGTTGTATTACAAGGGAAATCAACATACAACATAAATATTACCTAGTTACAAGTTGCTTCATCATGATCTTAATAATCTTATGAAAAAGATTAGAAGCACATAACTAGAGTAGAAATTACAAAATAAATGACATACATACTTGCAAAATGCTCTTGAAAAACCCAAATGGAAGAGAGAATGGTAGAGAGAAAATGAGAGAAAAAGATGGTAACCAAAACATTAAGCCCCCAAAATGGTCTTCAAAACCCTTATTTATAGCCAAAATGACATTATTAAAATAATCAATTTAAATTAAGTAAATTGATTAAATTAATAATAAGATGGTAAATAGGGGTAATTTGTAGGAGTGATGATGATTTTGGGGTAAAAGTGTGTAGACAAAAGGGTAAAAAGTGGCATTTTGAGCATAGGGGACAATTAGTACATTTAGGCAAATTTAGGCTCAAAATGTGGCATGTATAGCTGTAACAGGCGGCTGGGAGCTTTGGGGACTTGGGCCGGTTTGGCTGGGCAAAAGGACAGGCCCAAGTTGTCTCGGCTGGGGATGTGGCTTGCTGGAGGCATTGGTGCATATGAGGAGATGTGCTGCTGGCAAGGAGGATGGCAGGCGTTGGTGGTGTGTGCTGAAGGGAATAACTTGCTGGAGGGAAAGAGCTTGTGGCTGCTGGCAAGGACACGTGGCTGGAGGGAAAGAGTCAGCAGTGGAGCTGCTGAAGGCAGCTAGAGTTGGGCCGGCGTGGGCTTGGGCCTTGGGCCAGGCTTGGGTTGGGTTGGCTAAACATACTTCAAAAATGCCATTATCCATCTCTTTTTCAGCAAAAATGCCACTCTTTATCTTTATTTTTCTTGCTTTTCAAGAGCAAAAATACACCAAAATTCCTAACAAAAGAAACATAAATTAAATCAAATTCAAATATTTTCAATTATAACATAAATCATATTAGTTCATTGAAAATATTAATTAAGATTTAATTTAATTGAACATTTAGTTTCACTAAAACAACATTTTTTTATACCTCAAACTAAACAACATTAATTCAAATAATTAACTACAATATTTAACAACAAAATAACTATAAAAACACACAAAATTATATAAAATCAAAATAAGACTAATAAATTTAAAATTACTTAAAAACTTAATAAGTTAATTAAAAACTCAAGAACTAAGCAACAATTAGCATATAAAATATGGTAAAATAACTCTAATTTGTAGAGTTATCAAACGACCATTGAGAATGATCGACCTTTTAATCCTTTAGCGGTCACCTAGTCATAACCAAATATAACCTCCATCAATGACTATCAACAATAATAGGATCTTAACCCAAACCCCACTCTCGGGACCCCGAAATGTACCCACACGGTGAGTAGATTCGATCCCGGGCCTTAAGGATTGAAACCCCGAGCCAAAAACCCTTAAAAACACTCAAAACGGGAATTCTGAAAAACAGGGCAGCGCCCCAGCATTACCCTACTAGAGCCTAGGCTCTCTAGTCAAAGCAAAACCGCCCCAGAGCCACATCAGGTAGCGCTCCCTTCTGGGCGCTATGGTGCTACACACAGCCAAAATCACCCCTGAACCTTTCTCCTTCATTTCCAACTTGATTCAAATGCTTCCCAACATCATTGTAAATCCCAAATGAACCCAAAAACCATCCCCACATGTCTTATGCATCACAACCTAAGAAACCCTAGCCAAAAACCTTATTGAATTCTCACTATTCAACCCAAAAACTAGCTGAAACTCAAATGGAAAAATAGAGCAAGAACTAATGTTTTTATGGCTAGAAACTCACCTTAATCTCATAATCACACCCTCATCAATGGTAGAGCATAACCCTAGATCATCACGACTCGGTTCCCTGGCTTGATTCCTCAAAAAGAGCTTGAGAATTCAAAGAGAAAATGAAGAGAAAAACTATCGGGAGAGAAATAGGAAGTGTTATACCCAAAAATTGGAGAATGCATCCTAGGAGGCTAAGGAGAATGCATTCTAGGAGAGTTAAGGGGAGTGGTCCTAGGAGACCCCAAGGAGGATGTGGTCCTAGGAGACCCCAAGAGAGTGATCCTAGGAGAACCCAAGGATGAGGTCCGAGGAGAACTCAAGAAAGTGGTCCTAAGAGACCCCAAGGAGGATATGGTCCTAGGAGACCCCAAGGGTGTGTTTGAGGTAAGCCTCCCAAGGTTTCCTAAGTGTTGGCTCAAATGTGTCTAAGGTAAGTAGATAAGGAGGAGGAGTCCCATGCAAGCCAAGAATGGAGACTTAGATTCTACCAAGGAGAGCCTACACAATGTCCGATCGGACATAATTAGGAGATGCTAAAGGGGAGTGCCTCAGGCTTGTCCAAGGAGAGATGTCAAGGAGGATGTCTTGGACCACCTTGGTCCAAGGAGAAGGCAAGAGGAGGATGCCTCGGACCACCTTGGTCCGAGGAGAAGGCCACAAGGTCCGATCGGACCTTGATTGGAGAAGGTATGCTTGGACTTGTCCGAGGTGAGAAGCAAGGGTGTTGCTTCGGACCACCTTGGTCCGAGGAGAGCCAAGCATGCATATATCACCTTGGTCCAAGGAAAGCTTGAAGGAGTAACCAACATGCATGTGAGACTACGTCAAAATCCCCAGAAACAACTTCAACAACATACCCGGGAATCTCTCATTTCTCACTCAAATTAAGGAATCAATTGTATTTTAAACATTTATTGTAATATAAATATAAGATGAATAATAAAATATCCCGATCATAAGGGGATATCAGTTGAGGATCCCAAGCTTATAAATAGAGAGCTTATGGGATGAGAGAGGGGATTCTTCCGTTTCTTCTTTCTAGAGAGAGAAAATTGGGTCTGTGTATTCTAGAGAGAGAAAGTGCTGATATTTGAGAGAACTCTTGTATTTTCACAATCTGTACTAAAGAAACTCAGTTGGCTCAGTCCATCTGATCTTGAGTATAGATCTATAAATCACAACTCTAAGTGGATTAGGCTATTACCGACAATCGGGGCTGAACCACTATAAAAATCTCTTGTGTGTTCTTTATTTTATTTATTATACTGTCTGTGTCGTTTATATTCTCTTGAAGGCTTGTCGTTATTGACGTTCTCACGTCGTTGGCTAAAATCACAGTCAACAGGAAGTGATGCTCTGTTTTTGATAAGCTTCTACAGCCTTAATGGCTGATATAAATCCTTAAGGGTGAAAAGACCTAAATGCCCTCATGCCTTTGATAAAACCTTAACAGCCACCAAGGGCAAAATTGTTATTTCACACCTATTTCATTAATCATAATTAACACCCTCCAATTCCCGCTACTTCCAAAATTATCAAACACCAATAATCCATATCCCATTACCCTTTAATTTCTGGCAACGCTCTAATCATTAAAATCACCCCGAGCCTCGAACTTAATCCCGTTATGACTAAACCGCTACTTTGCACTCAAGATCGTCTCATGTCGAATGGCTCGAACAAATCCACATTGTAATGTGGCCTTATCAATTAATCACAAACATGCACAAAAATACCCAATTATTGTAGAGTCCAAGAACTTTACTTAGCTAATTGTTTAGTAGTATTATAGTATGTTTAGTATTATCTTTGTTACTGTGGATTTTTGGTTCAGACCGGGAATTATTTGGACACTCATAGTAGTACTTATAGATTTTCTAAGTTTAACCTATAGTTTAAGAATATTAAGTATAACCTAAGGTTTGATTATATGACTGATAATTAAGGATTATATTTATTATACTATAAGGTTTAGATATCAACCAATAGGATTTTAAGCACATGTTATGAATGGGTAATTAAGGATTAAGTATTTTTGAGGATTAAATTAAATAAGGGTAAAGTTTGAATGTTATAGAGTCAGTCAGCAGCTTTGAATACGTTGAAGGCTTAGTCAAGGCTGTTTACTCCATTCAAACTTAGCTAAAAATGTGTAATTTCGTGTTTAATTATTCAGCGTGTGCCGATATATCGCAGCTATAGGGGGCGATATATCGCAGCACGTAGATACGGAAAACACGAGACGATGCACGGTCGCCTCGGGCATACTAGCCCAGGCGATATATCGCCTACAGGGGGCGATATATCGCCTCCTCCAGCATAAATTCAAACATTTTTGAATTCTTTTCCTTTCAGCCATTCAAACTTCTTCAAAAGTCCAGCATCTTTTGAACGAGTCTTCAGCCTCTGCTGAACGATTATTCAAATGATTTTCACCTAAAAAGCCATTATTTTTATTCAAGTAAAATCAAGATACTTTCATTCCCAAACTCTATAAATAGGACCTAGTACCCAGCCATTATTCACCTTTTGCTTTAAGTTCAGAAGCTGCTAGTGTTAAGTGAGTGTGAGAGTGTAAACACCTGGTTTGGGAAAATCATAAGCTTAAACATCATAAGCTTATCAAACACTTTGGGAAGTGAGGTTCTATAGTATTTCAGTTGAGGAGTAGATTGGTCTTTCAAGTCTTTGAGGTAACCAAAACTCTAGTTCATTTCTGTATTATGTTATTTTCTTTCTCATAGTCTTCTACTCAATCTCTAACCTTAATCTTCATTTTGGTTAGGGAATCTAAGTTCTTGAGCACATAAGTTTCGGTAAGCATGTTTTTTAAATGGTTTAGTCTTTCCATCCCTTTCATTTCATCTCCTTTCTTCTTTAGACTCACTCTTTCTTATGGTTTTAGGAGTGTTCCAAAAAGTCCCAACTCAGTCCACACATCCCGGTAACTTTGGTAAGGAAAATAGGCTAGAATCTATATGTTTATGTTTATGTTATTTTATGTGTTATGTTATGAAACATGCTATGAATATGTTATGAATGTGTATGTTTGTAGGCTTGAGCTTATGCCCTATTTGACTAACAAGACCCCAAAAAGATTATGGGCATATGCCTATTTAGCTGGTAGGACCCCACTAATCTCATGGGCATAAGCTTGTTTAGTCTATGGGACCCCAAGTAATAATGACCATTATAATAAGTGTATGTATTATGTGTTATGATATGTCTTTACGTTTATTATGAAGTTTATGTTTATGACTATGTGTTAGATTTTCCTTGATGGGCATTAGGCTCATTCCTTTCTGTTTTATGTGCAAGAAAATAGCTTTAGAGGTGGTAAGATTCGTGATGCTTAGATGATGTGTATCGATGGTGAATGGAGTCAAGGGGCCAAGCGTTATTCGATTCGAGGATGTAGTCTTGTTTATGTTTTTTTATGGTTTTAAATGTATTTTCCGCATTTTCTATGTAACTCTTTTTACTTTAAGTTATTTTTGTTTTAAAGACAATGGGTACCCATATCCTACTTATTTTGTGAAAGTAGCCTTTGTTTCTACAAGTTTATAATAAATTGTGGTATTTTCGCAAATGTATGTTTTAGTAAGAATTTGTATGTATAGTTCGATAATGATCCAAGAATCTAGATTAGTGGGTCATTACAATTATGACCTCAACGGGCCAAATTACCAAAATACCCTTATAATAAAATGTGGACTCATATGCATGCATTTATCATCACATAATAATATAATTCACATAAACATGCATATAATCATTTAATAACATAATAAATCAATTACGGCCATCCTGACCTCCTAATCAAGGTCCTGAACCTTATTAAGAAATTTGGGGCATTACATTCTACACATTTTCCTCCTCCCTTACCAAGACAGCACTTGCAACATATTCTGTGACCGCCAAATAGATGAACAAAGTTTATTTTTTGACCAGCTTAGATAGAATCAGTGGTTGCGACATATGAGACTTTAAAGCTTGAAAAGTCTGCTCACATTCCTCCGTCCACTCAAATTTCTTATTGCCTCTAAGTAGATTAAAAAACAGGACGTACTTGTCCGTCGATTTGGAGACAAATCTACTTAGAGCAGCAATTCTCCCGATTAAACTTTGAACATTTTTTTATCTTTGATGGAAATTTCATATCAACCAGGGCCTTGATCTTTTCAGGATTAGCTTCGATTCCTCGTGAGTTTACTATAAATCCCAAAAATTTCCCTGATCCAACTCCCAAGGAACACTTGAGGGGATTCAGCTTCATTTGATATTTGTTCAAGACATTGAAGCATTCTTGCAAATCCTTAATGTGTCCTTCTGCCTTTTTTGACTTAACCAGCATGTCATCAACATATACTTCCATGTTTGAACTGATCAGCTCTTTAAACATGTGATTGACCAATTGCTGGTAAGTTGCACCAGCATTTTTCAAACCGAAAGGCATTGCCTTGTAACAGTAAAGTCTTGTATCGGTCCGAAAGCTAGTGTGATCCTCATCAGGTGGATGCATACTGATCTGATTGTACCCAGAGTACGCATCCATGAATGACAGGATCTCATGTCCTGCAGTGGCATCGACCAGCTGGTCGATTCTAGGGAGTGGGAAACAATCTTTAGGGCAAGCTTTATTAAGGTCTGTGAAATCCATGCATGTTCTCCATTTGCCATTCGGCTTTGGAACCAGTACGAGATTAGAGACCCATGATGGATAAAATGCTACCCTGATGAATCCGTTCTCCTTTAGCTTCTCGACCTCTTCATTTAGAGCTTTTGACCTGTCTTTGTCGAGCAACCTTCTTTTCTGTTGTACTGGTGGAAAGCTTTTATCTATGTTCAGGACATGGCCGATAACTGCTGGGTCAATTCCAACCATGTATTTATGCGACCAGGCAAAGACTTCCTAGTTTTTCTTCAGAAATTCCACCAGCTTTTGCTTTATGGTTGTCTCTAAGTTTTTATCGACTTTCACAACCTTAGTCGGATATGCTTTATCGAGGTCGACCTCTTTGAGGTCCTCGATGGGTCCTACTTCTTCATTCAAATCCCCAAAATGAGGATCCAAATCCCTATCCTCACTTTGGGCAACACCCTATTTGGTGACACAATCACCTAATTGGGCTTGTACTTCATTGTCCGTCTGCAAATCTTTTCTAGCGGCTTCCCTCGATCCGCCTTTCTTCGCCTTAGATATCGAGGAGTTATAGCACTCCCTCGCTTCTCGTTGATTTCCCAATATGCATCCTATCCCTGCGTCAGTTGGGAATTTCATGGCAAGGTGCCAAACCGAGGTCACAGCTTGCAGGTCGACCAGAATAGGTCTTCCAATTACAGCATTGTACGCGGAAGGACAATCAACTACTATAAAAGTAGTGAGTAATGTCCTGTTCGCGGCGCAGTTCCTGCGGTTACCAGAAGCCTAATCGACCCCGTTGGTGCGAGCCCTTCGCCGGAAAAACCATAAATGGTTTGGTTGCACAGCTCCAAGTCTTTCACGGACAACTTCATCATTTCTAACGAAGATTTTTACAAGATGTTGACTGAGCTCCCTATGTCAACTAACACCCTCTTAACCATCATGTTGGCAATCTGGACGTCCACGACCAGTGGAAATCGGACATGCTGAGCATCGTCCTTAGAAAAAGTTATTAACTCTTCCTCTGCTCGAGCTTTTTTAGGCACTCGATCCTCCACACTCATCATTCGATGTCGTGGTCGTGGCAGAAGGTTCGAGCGTATCGCTCCCTTGCCTTCCCACTATCTCCTGCAAGGTGTGGGCCACCACATATGGTGAGTAACGTACCTGCCACAGGAGCTAGCTGTAAAGGTGGCGAGCATTGGCGTATAAGCGCCTGCTCGTTGCCTCCTTGAGCCTCTCGTTGAGAACCTCATATGGCTCGCACATATCTCCTTAGGTGTCATTGTCTGATAAGGAACTCAATCTCGTCCTTCAGCTAGTTACATTCATTAGTGTCATGACCGTAGTCGTTGTGAAAACGACAAAATTTTGTTGTATCTCTCTTGGAGATATCCTTCCTTATAGGTGCTGGTTGCTTATAAGGGACATTGGAGTTGGTCGTCTGGTAGGCCTCTGTTCTACTCTCGACAATGGCCGTATAGTTGGGGAATCTTGGCTCATACCTATTGCCTTTGGGCGTTTATTTTTGGACGTTGATGGCTCATTGTTCGCCCTTTTTCCACTGTTTTACCATTCCCGTTCCCATTGCCTTTGCCGTTTCCATTGGCTTTATCCGACCCGTTGGCGGCTTTGGCGGATCTTCCTTTGGTCCCTTGTCTTTCGCAGGCGATTTCCCCTCATTGGCAATCACATCCTCGAGCTTGATATATCGATCTGCTTGATCAAGAAATTCATGGGTACTCCTCACCCCATTCTTTCTTAGGCTGTTCCAGAGGGGAGAATGGCGCCTTACTCCGGCAGTAAAGGCCATCATCTTTCCTTCGTCGCCCACTGTTTTAGCTCTAGCAGCTGCTCGCATGAAACACTAGATGTATTCCTTTAAGGATTCTCCCTCCTTCTGGCGTATCTCGACCAACTAGTTGGCCTCAGTGGGGTGTACATGACCAGCGTAAAATTGTCCGTAGAATTCATTCACGAATATTTCCCACGATACTATACTAGCAGGAGGGAATTTAAAGAACCACTCTTACGCAGTGTCAGATAGGGTGGCCGGGAAGATCCTGCAGCGGGCATCGTCTAATACCTTCTTGATGTCCATCTATATCTCAAACTTGTTTACATGAGATACTGAGTCCCCATACCCATCGAAGTTCGGCAGTACTGGCATCTTGAACTTGCTGGGGGTTTCTGCTACAGCAATCCTCTGTACAAATGGAGTACCTCTCCTCCAATCATACTCGATGTGGGATGTCCGGCTTCCCACCAGCTGTTGGACAACCTGATTCAGTGCATCAATTTGGGCCTGTATAGTGTCTGGGATCGCAGGGGTGACTGGTGTCGGAGGAGCGTATTCATCGTGCCTCTCGCGCCTGTCGTTAAGCACGTCCCTCAGGTCATCATCTCTGCGCCTTTGCTTGCTAGCGCCCAACCGATCAAAGATGTGCTGTCTAGGCTGCCCCCCAACGTTTTGGCTCGTAAGCCTATTTTCTCTTGGTGGGGGGTTCCTATCTCCACCTCTTCCAGCATGCCCTCGACCAGCATTTCTCCTGTTGGAGTCGGCTTCATTATAATCATGGCCATCCCTAAAATGCGACCGACTATAGCGTGACCGGCTGGTCACGTCGTTTCCTCCTCTAGCTGGCATCTCCCGAGCGTCAGGCGGAGGCCTGCGTTGGTCGGTGGGTCCATGTGCATTATTTTGCCGTGGGGTCCCCTGACCGCAGAGCCTAACTTGGCGTGCCTTCTGTTAGCAGAATGACGTTGCCCCCTGCTCGGTGGATTTGGTTCATTGTCCACTGGGCATTTAGGGCTTCGGGGAGGCTGCTCGGCCCTATTCTTCCTCTAGCGCTACGGATTGCCTCGGCCAGCTTGAGAAGGTGGCTGCTGCTCAGGATCTTGAATTGGGATATCCTGTTGAGCAGGAGGCGGTTGCTCCGGCCTTTGAGGGCTTGCTGGCTGAAGCGGAGGACTTGAATTAGGGGCCAGTTGCAGTGGTGCATTTGGTGGCTGATTCGGTTGAGAAGCCGGCGCAGCTTGTCCCCGAGCCAACTAAATGGCTGCTTCTAAAGCGGCTGTGGCATCTCTCTGCCGGCGGTCCATGTCTGCCTGCTGCTCATTTAGTTCCTGACGCTGACACTCGATTTCCCTCTGCTGTAGCACCAAGGTCTCCGCCACATTCTCTTAATTGGCCCTCAGATTGGCCAACTCGTCTTGCAACACACTCAGTGTTGTCCTCAGCGTTTCAGAATCCATTTCTTCCTCCTTCAAAATCCAAGTGTGGCTCATTTTCAGCCACATTTGGAGGAGGAGGCTGAGTGAATGCAGCGCCAGAAGTCTGCCCAGTTCTCTTGGATGTCTTAGCCATTTGTTCTTCTTGAAGTCTAGAATTAAGCTCTCAATGAAAGCACCAAAATGTTGACCATTGATTTGGCCAACGACACGGAGTCAAATAAACGATAAAGAACAAAAGGAAAACAAGAAGAGAATCAAATGGAAAGCAAATGATACAAACAATTTATAGTGGTTCGGCCCCAACTAGATGGTACTGACCTACGTCCACTTAGTGTTCTTATTGATATTGAATCTCAATATTGTGATCAATGAGCTAGGGTTCACGAGTTTCACAAATCTTGAGAGGATTACAATTTCGGTGGATAATAACACTGTGCTCTTTTCTCCAAATACCAAAAAGTTCAAAAGTCCTTCCCTAGAGCTCTTTAATTCTTATTTATAGGCTCAAGAAGGTTACATGGGCCAACGGGCCTTAATTACAATTAAGATTTGTGTATCAAGGTAATAAAGGAAAATACAATTAATGCAAATATTACAAGCTTGCGCATCCAAAAGGAAATTGATGAAAGTGTGCAACCAGACTGGTCGCACCTAAGCATCAGGCTTGACAAATCAATAACTATCTAGTCGATAGTCACTCATTTAAAATTGCCACGTCCTTGCCACGTGTAAGTCAATCCTACCACATCACCACGAGCCGTTTAAGGGTAAACACCTACTGCTTCCACCACTTCAGGGTAAAATAACTCTCTCAACTAACCACTACAAGGGTAAATTACTCTCTCAACTACAAGGGTGAACCACTATCGCGACTATGAAGGTAACCACTCTCTCGACTACGAGGGTAACCACTCTCAACTATAAGGCTACGAGGGTAAGCCATTCTTTCAACTACAAGTGTAACCTCTAGGACCTTCACAATTAAACTAAACCAAATATTAAACTTCACAATTAGACTTACTTGTCTCTTACCTAAGCACACACATTAGCTTCATAACTCAAAAAGTTCTAAGGACCCTTCTATTTGTGGTCAACTATCTAAGCTTACTCATGACAAATATAATCATAATCGTAACATAACATTGGTGACTATTTGATAATCATAACATAACACAACAATAATCATAGTAAGTAATCAACTTATATGCTACAGAGATAAGACTTCACTTACCTTGGGTCCATGCTTACCATCTATGTAGTTCAAATTGTTTTAACTTTAGTACAATCAAATAGAATCTAATGGATATTTACAAACAAACCACAACGTCTCATATTCCAAACTCAATATAAACTTAATTACAATTAGTTAAATCCTTCTAACATTATCATAGTTTTCCCCATCTTATTAGATCAATTTAAATTAAGCTAAAAACAAGTTTTAGAACCTTCAAACATTTTAGAATAGATCTGGCAACACACCCCCTTAAATACCTTGAAAATCTAAAAATACCAAGCTTCCACACCTTAGCGCCATGGCACCAGCCCACTTGCACAATAATGCTATCTTCTTATTTTCTTCATATCTTTTTCATTTTTTATTGTTTTACACTTTTCTTTTTGCACATTTTTCATGAAAAATCTTATTTGTCCATATATTAACACACCAAAATTATTTATAAAACACTAAATTATGATAATCCACCAAAACCCCAAGCAAGATCATCATGAATCATAACATCACCGTCTTATTCTAGGGTTCAATACAAACCCTAACTTTTCCTCGTGATCAGTTTTAAAAACACATTTCAACCTCCATTAAACCATCACAATCATATCCTATCAACAATTTCAAAATACTTCTGCTTATTCAAATTCTTAAACAATCTACAAGATAACAACTATATTCATTGATTCACCATGATCTCACCAAGAACGAATCAAGAACCTTCCTTTGATGAACAAGTTCAGGCTTTTTAAGTTTAAACTTGTAAAACTCTATGAAGAACACTTCCTTCCTAAAAGAAATCTTCACAACCCCTTGATCGTCGTGAGAGAGACACATTATTTGTCTTCTTCTTCCTCATTTTCTTATCTTTTTACACACATTTTCTCTCTTTTCACACTAAAAGAGATAAAATATTATAATTTGGATAAAAACCCTAGATTGGTTTTTTACTCAAATGCTCTCCAAGCTCTTAATTCAAGCCTACAACCTTAAGCCTTTTTTAATCTTTCACCAATTATAAATCAATTATCCAATTAATTTACAAATCTTAACTCCTCATAATCTTAAATAATTAGTCATCATTTAAATAATTATCTTACATATAGATATTTATCTCTTAGTTCCTTTTAAGACCTTCAAGTATCATAATTTATAAATTAATTTTATAAAATTACTTTATAACACTTATAAATTCAGAACTCATAAATTAATACTTCTCACTATAACCAGTCAACTCGTACTAAAGGATTTTCCTGCAAATCAATCCACTGAAAACCTCTTCATAAATTCACATTAACTACTAACGATGTAAAATATAACAAAAACTCGTATAATCAATGTATATACATAATAAAATAAATTACTAGCTAGCAATACTATTACCACTCATATTATAATAAGTTAGTTTTCATAATTGGCAGTAATGAAATAAATTGTCAATTTGATATAATTAATGGCACACATCGATATGGATACACCAAAATAATGAGATTGGAGACCTATTTTTAAACAAACATATATAAGATCAAATAACCAAGCATCATTACGGTGAATGACCACTCCTACAAATAAGCCACTTAATAACCACCACATTCCAACTCTACCCGACAATTTTAATTTCCTTAGTTTCTTATCTATACCTACTGTATATAAGCAACGTGCAATATGCATGTTTGCTTAGTTTTATATATAAAATTTATTAATTATTTTTATTAAATTTATATTATTGTCATATAAATTTCAACTAAATATTATATTTTAATTAAATAATTTATTTATTTATGTTTAAGTTTATGTTTGTTCTAGTTTTTAAATTTGGGAGTGACAACAATAGATTATATATTATATGTTTAATGTAATATTAAATATTATACGTTCTTGCTATTTTTTAAAAAAAAAACAATTTGTTGTTAATTGACAGTAGATTATATTATATGTTTAATATGATATTATTCTAATAAGTAAGTTTAAGTTTAATTAAATTTTATTTAATTTATAAAATGTATGATTTTATTATTTTTAAATAATTATTATTGTAAAATATCTCAAAAATATCTTATTTTAATTTGTTTAATTATTTATTATTTTAAAATAATTATCATTGTAAAATATCTAAAAAATATTATATTTTAATTTTTTAATTATTTATTATTTGTAAATAATTATCATCGTAAAATATCTCAAAAATATCATATCTTAATTTTTTAATTATTTATTTTATTTTATTAAAGTTTAAGTATTTACAAACTACCGCTAAATATAAGAATATTCTGTTAAATATAAGAATATTCCATTAAAATTAACATTAAAAAAATAAAAAACCGTTAAAACCAAGAATTTCCGTTATCTACACACTTATTATATAGAAGAGATATATCTTGTCATCAATTGAAGTATATTTTTTTAATAAAAAATAAGGTTACCAAAATATGGGAACCCATCAACTTTTAGTGTATAAAAACATAAACTTCTTTTAAATTGGATTTTTTTTTGTCAATAAAGTCACTAATGACATAAGCTTATAATACAATGTAATTTTCTAATAATAAGGGTCATTCAAGAGTTTTTAAATTTCCAAAGTATGATTATAATTAGTAACTCATTAGATACTCAATGATGATGACATACTTTGTTATTGATGCTTACCGACCTAGTTACTTGATGTTGCCCACAATTTTAACATCAACAAAACCATAGGCATTTTTTAATGGTATCAACAGATTATTGATGGTTACCAATAGTTACTAAAAGAACTAAAAATGATTACTAATGGTTATCGATTTAGTTGTTATGAGTAATGAATGATCCTAGTGATTTATTGAATTAGTCATCAATAATTATCAATTTGATTACTACGAGTTAACAATATCTTCAACAAGCTATCAAATTAGTTAACTACTAATTTGGCTATAATAGTTATAGATGGTTACCAAATTGGTAACTATGAAATTACTAGTTTTAAAATATTAATGTTGCAAAAGTGCCATTAGTTTTGTCTTTGAGCCAACAAATTTTGAATTTGGGCCTGGTTAAAAAATTAAAAAACACATTGTATTCAACAATGAATTTTGAAATATATGATAATAAAGATTATATATATATATATATATATATATATACTTCATTCATCCTTCTCATTAGTCTTGGTTGATGAACTTTACTTTTTAAAATTTAGTTTTTAAAAAAATAAATAAATTTTAGTATTTCAATTTGTAATTTTTTTTGTTTTTCTTTTCTCTATTTACTTTTTTAATTATTAAATTTGTATTTTTTAAAGAGATTTTAATAAATTTTTTTTTGCTCAAATAATGTTTTTAATAATTGAACTAGAAAAATTATGAAAAGTGTTAGTCACATCACCACTTCATAGCCGGTAACGATGGTCGATTTAAATGAGTGACGAAAGCTACTTTTTTTCCTTAAAAAAGGTACTTAAGTGCAACTACAACTTAAGTATTTTTGCCGTAAATAGTCCTAAAATATAAAATAAGCTTATTTAAAAAAATACTTATTTTTTATGGTTTTTATTATTGTATTATTTTATAATCTTAAGAGATTGAATACTCAATTCAAAGAAATGAAATTAAAGTTTTAATTTTAATAAAAGTTAGAAGTACTAATTATGTCTTAAATTGTATAAATAAAATCAAAGATTAAAAATAAATATACTTTTATATTACTTTAGGGTGTAAATGTATCTCCACACTCATTTGACATGAAAATGAGTCAAATGTTTACATATTATATGGACTTTTCAATTAAAAAGTAAAAAGTATGGCTTTTTTTTTCTTTCCAAATAGTTAATTTATGGCTTTTTTGTGTAGAAATGGTTTAAAGGGAGAGGAGGCAGGAGATGAGATGCATATGTTACTTAAGATTGTTGCATAGGTTACTTAGGAGGTTTTTGGAAATGATATTTGACTTTTTTTTTTATTTTGTTTATGTTCTAGACTAGTTAAGAAATGATGACCAATAGTTAATTATATACTTAGCTATGTTAAGTTGCTATTTTTGTAAAATATTGGTTAATTAATACTATTTTATATTTCAGTTTATCTTTTTTTGTTCTTCATCTATTGTTGTATTTATTTTTTGTTAATTTGTTTTAGTTCACTTACTAATGTATATGTATGGGGACACTCTTAATGGTTACTACCCATGGATAATTACTATAATATTAACCATTAGATTAAGATCAATGATCCATATTTATAGTTGTTATTAATATTTCTAAAAATAAATTTTGATTTCTTAAAATTTTTTGAAAGGCTACTTGATTACATAGCGGTCATATATTTATTAAATTAAAGAATTAAAAAAAAATCTTATTTAAGCATTATATATGAAAATTCAAAATTTATGTAGAAAAAAATATTTACCTGTTGGTGACTTGCTATACCAAGTCACTATGTTACCATATCATCATAATTGTTAGTACACATTTATGGGTAGTAACCATTGAGAAGTCTTCCATATACGTATATAACACTTTAAAGCAATTGAGTAGTTTATATGTTCTGTTTTGTATATTTTTAATGAGTTTTTTCATAAATGTTTTAAGGGTAATCAGTTGGTTGTTTATCTTATATACCAAGGGGTAACTGGTTACTTTTGGTGCTTGATGTTTTTGTTTTTTGTTTTTTGTTTTTTTTTTTGTGGCAATTGTTAGAGCAAAGTAACCAATTTATTGTTTTTTTTGTTAGTTCACATTTAATATATATTGCACTTTTAGAGCAATTGGGTTGTTTATATGTTTTGTTCTGTATATTTTTCTTCAGTTTTCAAGAATGTTTTAAGGGTAACCGGTACCTAGCTAGTTGTTCATCTTATATACCAAGGGTAACTAATTACTTTGGTAACCGGTTACCCAGAATTTAGTGTTTAATTTTTTAAAAGAATGTTTTTTGGGGTGATGGTGGCATAGATAAATAACAAGCAAAAAAAAAAAAAAAACTCAACAATTTAGTCTAAAATGAATTTATAAGTATGTGTAATCTGTCAATGTATTTAAATTTGAAACATACTTATTAAAATACTCAATAACATTTGATGAATATGAAAACCATTTGTTTAATCAATTAAGTTATGATAGGTTTATTTCGCTGTAAAATATGAAGCTATATCTTTTGCTTTTTTTGCTTGTTTGACTTATCAATTGGAGGATTCTTGCAAGTCTTCCTGTTATGTCTTGGTTGCCCACATTTCTCACACGTAATTATTACTTTTGGTTTCCTTTTTGATTTTATTATTTTATTTCTTGGTCTTTTTGCAGGGATTGTTGCTTTTGGAGGCAACATTAAAGGGATTGTTGCCTTTCTGCAGGGATTCTTTCTTGGTCCAAGTGTTGTGGGAGATTCATTCATCTTTATGGGGCAAATGATGAACATTTTCTAGATAAAATGCTTTCAATGTTTCTGCTTTGTAGAACTTTGCACAGTAATCATTCACTCTCAAGTTTCTCTTTGCAATCACAACTATTGCATGCCCACATAAACATTTCATCTCCTTGAAACCTATTGCAAGTACATGTTCTATTATGTATATTTACTGTAAAATTGACTCCCTTTTCATCACGAACTTGGTATTTTATTGGGTTGAAAGGCAAGACCTAAAAATATTTTTTGTCATGAAATAGAATAAAAAAATAAACATTTTAACTAGAATTAACATTGAAGGTAACTAGTTACACTTCTACGTAACTTAATGTTTTTTTTTTGTTGCTGTTATGGAAGGTAACTGGTTACCATTCACTAACAGATTAAAGAATGATAAGAATAAGTTCAGTTGCATATCTCATATATCATTTTTGAAACAATGTCATGCCTCAACTCACTTTCTACTGCTGTAGAGACTTTTGTGAATGTTCCGTTTGCATTATTTGAGTTGGTCCAAACCCACTTTTGAACCAAACTTCTAAGGCATTCAACCAAGATATCAATGGGGGAGATCTCTTGCAGCTTTTAGTGTAGCATTGAGTGATTCTGCGATGTTGGATGTCATCATGGTGTATCATTTTGTTGGAGAGTATGATCTTGTCCATATTTCATACCCGACCTTCTCTAAGTAGGGTCTAATGCGTCTGTCAAGTCTATCAAGGCCTTTCATGTAACATTCACATTCTGTTTTTGTGTATGCTTTTGCTGTTGCAATAAAATTCATTTGTAGCTCTTCTTCATGGCTTCCATACTTGCTTTTCAAATTATTGAGCGAGTGAAACATGCAAACTCCGTGGAAAGCATTTAGGTACACCATATGTAATGCATTGTCTATGCTCTTATGTCTGTCTGAAACAATAGCCAATCCTATGGAGTTTAAATATTGTAAAATAAAACCAAAATAATTGTCTTAAACATAGCATGTATGTGTATATATGGTTTGGGTAACCGGTTCATTTTTCTATGTAACAAGAATATATAATTTGAAGCTATCATACCTTCGGGTTCTCCATAAGTGTCTCTCAGTTTGGAGAAGAATCAAAGCCATGAATTATCATTTTTAGAGTCTACTATTCCAAAAGCCAATACAATAATATTGTGGTTTGAATTTAATGTTGATGTTGAAAATAGGGTACCGCCATGTGCATTTTTCAGGAAAGTTCCATCAATAACAATTATAGGTCTCACGTACCTCCAACCCTTGATTGAGTTAGAGAAAGCTATGTATAGATATTTGAATCTATCTTCTTTGTCTGTTAGTAGGTGTGTTATTATTTATGGATTTGCTTGCTTCAACATGTGAAGATATAATGACAACTTTTGATATGAATCATTGGGGTTCCCTCTTACTAGGCGCAAAACTTTCTCTCTTGATCTCCATGCTTTTGTGTATCTCATGGTTACTCCAAAGTCATCATTCATGACATTTATAATGTCATTTGGAGTGTAATTTCTTTTGATTGATTTGTATTTTGTCTTTATTAATTCACCAATTACGATGCTTTTTGCTTGCCTATGATCCTCCATAAAAATTTCGACAGAGCAAGTGTGATTTGAAATGCATTTTTGTACCTTGAATAAATCTTGGTCTCTGTGCTTAGATGCTCTCACAAACCAGCTGCATGTGTCATTTGCGCAGGTAACCAAGTACTCTCTCGGTTCTAATATTTTTGTTTTGAACTGGAAGTTATGCAGCATGACATAGTAGCTAAGAGCTGATTTGATTATGTTCTTATCCTTGTAAATTTGCCATTGCTCTATTGTGTTGACTCTGTGATCAGATATTACTATTTGAATTTCCTCCAACTTTTTTTTTCTTTTTGTTTTGTCTTCAATTATGAAATCTGCTACTTCTTCAGCAAGGTGAGGTATGTCTGGCACATTACTGCCCTCATTGGTTGTCCTCGACATTCCTTCTTCATGTAACATTTGTTCATTGATGGAAGCTTTGTTGGCTTGCATTAATAATGTCCCCACCTCCATTTTTTCTGTTGTAGCTAGCTGATTTGCTAGTAGAAGAATGTTATTTTCATTGCAAGATTCTTGAACTATAATGACACAAAATGGTAAGTTTGTTATGATTGCATCGTTTTTTTCTTCTTTATTTCTATGTAGAACAACACTGAATTGTCTGTTTCCAACTTCATTGGTAGTGTTCCTTTGACTACTTGATAAGAAACTTCAATAGTTGCCCTTGTTTCCTTTATCTCCTTTTTTTATAAAATTCACCAAGTTGTTAAGAGAACAATTTGGTGGAATTATATTCCATTCATTGTGTATCTTAGCTAGCTAGAGAAGGTTATTTTCATTGCATGATTCTTGAACTATAGTGACACAAAATGGTAAGTTTGTTATGATTGCATCGTTTTTTTTCTTTATTTCTACGTAGAACAACATTGAGTTGTCTGTTTCCAACTTCATTGGTGGTGTTCCTTTGACTACTTGATTAGAAACTTCAATAGTTGCCCTTGTTTCCTTTATCTGATTTTTTATAAAATTCAGCAAGTTATTAAGAGAACAATTTGGTGGAATTAATATTCCATTCATTGTGTACCCTTGGTACTCATTGTTTTCATTCTACTTGCCTAAAAAATGAACCAAAGAGATAGTATTGTCCATACCTGCAAATTTTGACAATATTTTAAGGAATTAGTAGGTTATATGTTGGGAAGGTAACTGGTTACCTTGATGTGTAATCACGTACACTACTGAACGATTCCATGAATATATTCACTGTTTTACAAGGTAATTGGTTACCATGTATTTACTGAATGTTTTAGCAGTTAAACTTCACACCAATATCAAATGATTTTTATTGAAAAGACAAATTAGAAATTCTAAAATTTTCAAAGTTCTTGATTTTTGTCTATTTTTGGTCAATCAATGTACATATATTAGTAAGTTTAAATAATTTTTTTTAATTTTTGAGTTCATAAATTGTTTGTGTTTTCCGAATGCACATCATGATCATGATCATTATCATTATAATCAAGAGAATAGTTCTGAAATAATTTCGATTTTATTTACAAACAAAATAGCTTTATGTAGAAGATTTAGGAAATTAATAGTTTTGAAATAGAAGAAAATGGCAATAGAATAAAGCTGACAGAGGACACGATTTGCAGACCTTGTTTCTTGATTGGATGTCAGAGATGCAGGTCGCCGGAGATGGCAAAGATTGCAGCAGAATTAATCGGAAGATTGTTGGAATTGATTTGATTTCTAGAGAATAGGATCACGAATTTTCTTGGTAGAATGATCAAATTTTCGTTAAGTCTCTTGCTGGAGGGGAGGTCAGATCGTTGTTGTTCTTGATTGGATATTGAGGATGTCGCCGGAGATGGAAGTTGTTGAAACATGTTTTGTTTGGAGAAGCTTTTGTTCGACTCAAGTTTCAGCAAATGAGTATTGCAATGCTAATTACCATAGTACTCATGTGTTGTGCTGATGTGTTTTTGTTTAAAGTTTAATTGTCATATTTAGTTAGTTTTCCCATAAATTGTGTTTTTTGTTATTAATTTTTTCCATGCAAATTAGGAAAAGTATGATTTCCATAATTTTACACAGTAATAGCATAAAAGTCATATTTATGAAAAATTCCCAATGTTTTATGGATAAATTTTAGTTCTTTAAATATAATGAGGGCATGTTGTAGAAATGCATTATCCCATTTAATTTTAATAATAATTTGTTATTGACTATGAATATGGTTGTTGATTTAAGCTGAAAGAATACTTTTATTTATTATATTATTGTACATAGTCTATTTGATTAAGAAAGTTTATGAAATTTTAATTTAAATATATTTTATAAATAAATATATACTTTTATTATTACTAGATACAAGTAATGTGCAATGTATATTTGCTTAGTTTTATTTATAAAATTTATTAATTATTTTTATTATATTTTTATGATTGCCATATAAATTTTTAAAATAAACAATAAAATATATAAAATAATGGCATAAACATATTAAAAGAAAAATTAAACCAAAATATTTTCTATGATTTAAAAAAATAATAATATGATAATATTTAGATTACAAACTATCTTATTCAAGGTACAAAACGTTTGTGATGTTATTCAAAACACATCTCAATGATTAGAGAAAAACCTTATTTATTCTTGATAGAATATAAATGTTATTATAATTTATTATATAATTACACAATTATTCTATTTATACACCCACGACACACACATATATATATAATGTACTATTATAATATTTGTTGTTGATTAATAATTAATATGAATATATATTTATATAAATTAGATTAAGTAATATAAAAAAGTAACATGTTTTCTTTTAAAATATAAATGATAAATTTTTTAATAAAAATCAAGATTTTGTATTATATATTATTATAATAATGATATTTTATAACATTTGAATTTATATTAATATAATTACTAAATATTTATTATACCAAAATTATATACAACTAGAAAACATAACCGCACTTCGAGCAGTCTTTTGTAATTATTAAAAAATATATATTTTAAAATATTTTTTTGGGAGATTGTGGGGTAGGGATTCCTTTTCAAAAATAAAATTAAAAAAATTTGTTGTACATGTACTTTTATTTATTTATTATTGTTGTTATTATAAGTTTTGGGTGGTTTTATAGATATATATATATATAAAAAAAAAGTCTAAATTATGTATAAGAAAATTTATGTTTTGTGTAAGGCTTATTTTCGTCGATTACCCATTTGAACAATTTATTTTTTAAAATTAATTTTTAGACCTCGTGTTTTGTCAAAATGTTAAAAATAAGAATAGATAGATCAATTATTTGAGCATTGTATTTTGGTCGATTACCCGTTTTGACCCTTCAGTTTTAAAAATTAAACTTTGGACCATGAATTTATTCAAAAGGTTCAAAATTCTTTATAAAAATAAAATTATACACATTTATATAATTTATGTTTTCTGTAAAGGTTCACACAATTTTCAACCTTGTATTTTAGTCGATTACCCGTTAAAACATTTATTTTAAAAATTAACTTGTGGACCTTAAGTTATATCAAAATGTTAAAAATAGAAATAGATAGATTAATTATTCGAATGCTATATTTTGGCCAATTATTCGCTTTGACCCTTTATTTTTAAAAATTAACCTTTGGACCATGTATTTAATCAAAAAGTTAAAAATTCTTTATAAAAAGTAAATTATATAATTTATGTTTTCTATAAGAGTTTACACCATTTTGAATCTTGTATTTTAGCCGATTACCCGTTTGAACTCTTTATTTTTTTAAGATTAACTTGTGGACCTTGTGTTTTGTCAAAATGTTAAAAATATGAATCTATAGTTAGATTATTTGAACTACGTGCATTTGGTTGACTACCTATTTGGATCATTTATTTTTAAAAACTAACATTTGAATCTCGTATTTTCTTAAAAGGTTAAAAATACAAATTGATAGATTATTTATTATTATTATATATAGATATTTTTAATTGACATCTATTATAATTACTATTAAAATAAAAATGGGAAAAGATATAAAATTGATAGAGTTTTTTCTTAATTAATTAATAGTCATAAATTAGAAAAGTAAAATAAAAAATGTGAAAAATTAACGTTTATTTATATTTATAATTTAATTAACAAATAGTATTAATATCAATTGTCATAATAATATTCTTTTTTAATTCATAATATTTTCCTTGTTTCTAAAAAATATTTTTGTGCTTTCACATCAACATTTGTATCTTTTGTTGCTGATGGAATGTCCACTAAATTACAATATATAAAACATTTTATTACTATAGTGAAAACAAATCACAAATCCAAACAATATCATTAGTAATATCATTTTGTCACAAACTTCAGAAAATATCAAATGAGAGAAAAATACAATTATTAATATTGATGATTGATGAAAATAATTATAATATTTTTGTACAACTATTCACTTTTCAATAAAAAACATAACTATAATATAATAAGAAAATAGATATATAGAGAACCAAAATTCAAACAATACTAATATCTATACTCGATTAGCTAATTAAATTCGAAGATACAAATATTTCTTTTTTCAATATATAGTAAACAATATCACAACACCATGATCCATGTTCAATTTCTTCTGCTTCCAAAAAATGTAAGAAAAAATATCAAAATCTATATATCAATCACAAATAAATATACATATGTTGCATAATGAGTGAGTTCTTTCTATATTTGTGTGGTGCATAAAACTTACTTGAAAATATTTTTTTGAGATATATTGCAGAGTCAACATAGTTTGATATTCATGCGTGTGTGGAAATATGCATGATATACATTAAAAGTCATGTACCTGAATTGAAATTAAATGAGTTTAGAGAGAAGAAGAGAGAAAAAAAAAAGAGAAATTAGAGTAGAGTAAAATATGAGCTTAATAGAGAGTGTTTATAATATATATAAACACTCTCTTTATATATAATTTTATTAATTTATATATAATTTAAAGAGATATTTATATATAATTTTATTAATTTAAATAATATATTGTGAATATCTTATTTAAATTTAAACTAATGTGTAACTAAAATTATACTAATGTGTAACTAAATTTAAACTAATGTGTAACTAAATTAATTTTTTTTTTTAAAAGTAAACATATTAATGTGGATTGTATAATGTTTCTTTTTTTTTTTAAAAAAAAGAAATTATGTTTTAAAAAAAATATGACGTTAGGTGTACTGAGATAAAGACTCATGTGCAACTAAAATTTAAATAAATAAGTTGTAAATACCTTATTTAAATTTAAACTAATGTGCAACAAAAATTCATAAAATGAATAAAAAATTAAATTAAATGAGAAAATAGAAAAAATGTTTTAATTTTTTTTTAGAATGTCACATAATTTCCTTGAAGCTCCCCTTTATATATATAGATATAGATTATAGTTTTATATTATTATAATAATGATATTTCATAACATTTAAATTTATATTAATATAATTATTAAATATATAATTTTGTATTAAATATTATTATAATAATGATATTTTATAATACTTGAATTTATATTAATATAATTACTAAATATTTATTCTACCATATTTTTAATTGATTTTAAAAGTATATTCTATTAAAGTTAACAAAAAAAATCATTAAGACCAAGAAAAACTATTAAATACACAATTTTTATATAGAATAATTTTGTCTTTGTAGTGCTTATAATTAAATTATTACACTGTAAAATAAAATTAGTACAAAATTCATGATATGCTTATTATGGCCCAGCTAAAGCGCAATGAGTATTTTTTTATTTGAGCAAGAAACCCATAAGCACTTAGCTACCCAACCAAGTGATCCAATACTCTCAATAGAAAAACCTTAAAGTGATCCAAGACTCTCTCTCAGTAGAAAAACCTTCAGTGATACAACCTCAATTGTTCTCGGTGAATGAAGTATTTTATTTATTCCACCATCGATGCAACATAATGCTTTATCTCTTTTTGTTATTTATATTTTCTTACATTGTTACAATCATTTTCTAGCTAGGTGAGATAACATAAGATGTGTAAGTCATTTCCCCTAAGATGGGGAATGAATAAAATATGATTTGTCTACCTTTCCTTTCTGATTTTTCTTTTTTCTCTAATTCTTCTTCTAATCCTCCCTTTATTCTATTGAAGTAAAGCAAATGTCAAAGTTTAGTCAGTCTTGATAAATAGGTTGTATTAAGTGGTGCTTTCATTTATTTGCTAGTGATGGTGCAACTTTCACCCCTATAAATGGGGTAAATAAGAGGGTCAGGCCATTACTTCAAGTTTTGTTATCTTACCCGCGCTTGCTTGAATGGAATGAAACTGAAAATGCAGTGAATGAAAGTAGAAAATAATATGTACATATAGACCGACAAACAAGAGTTTATACAATAAGAGCCCACTTGAATAAAAATGGACCATTTTTTTAAAACTCCTTGAGCTAATTTCTTATTGTTTTCTAGCATTAAGCTTAGGAATACGTTTATTTGCTAATATGATGGTCGATTATAGTTCAATAAATATTTTCAATGGGTTTGCTTGGTAAGAATGTGGAGAATAACCAAAACAGAATGATCCCACCTACTCAAAATAAAGAAGGGATGCTGTCTACTACTAAAATTCTGGTTTTTACAACAGTTGCATTCTTCCATGAAAGAAGAACTCATGCACTTCAGAGTGAGAGAATCTTGATGGCTACTGGTAATATGCGATTACAGGCATGAGACTAGGTTCTTACTTAAAACACTCAGGCTTGAAGTTGAAAGCATGTTGTTTATGGCTAACCCATATGTTATTGTAGTAGTTAAGGCATTACAAACCTAATTTGAAGGTCACACTAGGTTCTTGCAACAAGCCTTGCATCAATTTATGGCACAGTTGATTCTCGTTTTTGTGTTCAAACTGTTATAATTATTATATGAACTAATATAATCACAAATATTATTCCATAATCACAACCACTAATTAAAGTACCTATCAATTGCCAATAACCATAATAGGATGGTTTATACTTACTAATTGCATTAGATGCACATGGTGGCCCCCTAGTGACTATGTGTTGGCCCATTAAACTATAGTCCACCACCTCATATTATAATGAGCCCAATTAACCTACTAATACCCCTTAGGGTAAGAGGGCATTTTACATATAGTATATGAAGTGGTAATTGGGTAGGGATGTGTGGTTTTGTAAGGGGTTGCTCTCCATAAATTTCTCTATTGCATTTTGTTTTCTTTGTGGGTTTTTCTTGTGCATTATACAGATTTGGAGTGGTCATGATGGCCCAAGGGGATGGAATGCACAACATTGGAGGTATATTTTTCATTGTGTAATTAATGCTCTAAATATATATTTTGATCTTGGATGATAAGATGAGCATTGAATGTGTTAATGAGGATTTGTTGATATGCTCATATTATTGTAATTTTAACAATTGGTATATAGAGCCAAGGTCATTGATTTTAGGGCTTAATTTTTTGACATAAACCCATTTTTTTTTCAAATTAGATTTTTGCACAAATAATTTCGAAATAATGTTATGTTGATGTGGGAAATCGGGTTTGATAATGAGTGTTGGGTTTTAACTATTTTTTTGGGCAAAATTCCATGTTTGTTGATGTGAAAACCGAGCTTTTATTGGAGCTCATCAATGGTGGAAACCCATTTTCGGGTTTCATGGGTGTTTGTTATTTTTGGATGGAGATGAGGAGAATGGAGATGCTAGGGTGATCAGCGATGGTGAGTGTAATATCCGTTTTCCCGGAAGGACAATTTCGTAATTTTTTTCCACTATGTGCATCTTTGTCATTTTTTTTCTTTTCCTTTGATGGAATATTGGATATGCATGATTTCCAATGGCGATAAAATTCATGGTTTCTTATGTTTAAATATCTTGGAAATGATTGTAAAATCCCGGCATGTGCATAATGCCAAATAAATAAATAATGACTCGGGTTAAAGTTATTATTTATTTTATGAATATTATTATTATGAGTATAATAATAATAATAATAATAATATGGTATGAGTTATTTTTATTTTTTTGAGTTATTATATTATTATTATTTAAATTGATTAAATAATAGTAATTATAAACAATTATGAAATGACTATAATGTCCCCATTTTTGGGATTTGTTGAGGGATATTTTGAGGATATTTTATGATAAACAATATCCCAAATATCTGATTAAAAATTCATGATATAACTATAGAGTCCCAGAATTTACTTAGATATTTAGATAGTAGTAGTAGTAGTAATAGCTAGTATTAGTTATAGTATGTTCATTAGTGTGGATTTTGGTTCAAGCCGAGACTTAGTTGGAAACTCATAGCAATAGTTATGAATTTTATAAGTTTAACCAATAGTTTAAGAATATTAATTATAACATAATTTTTTATTAATATTGCTGGTCCTAAGTGTGTTATTTATTATATTATAAGGATTAGATAAAATTATTAAGATCATGACACTTGTCGTGTGCATGTTTACTTAAGGATTTAATTATAGTTTAAATAAAAGAAAGTTTAAGAAAGCTCTAGAATCTTCCAAGACCATTAGGAGCATGACATCTGTCACAATCTTGTTTAATTGTGGATTAGATTGTTATTTAGATAATTAAATAGATTTTCCATAACTTTATAGTATTGTAACTTCCGACCTATTTTTGACCTAGTTATGTTATGAATTTTGAAAAATATTATTTCTAGAAAGTTTTAGATAATTGAATTAGCTTTCTAACGGTATAAAGATAGTCTAAATCAGATTTCTACAGCTCCAGTTATATTGATTTTACTATAGGTGAGTTTAGAGTTACGAGATTTAGAAAGTTAGAAGTTAGGATTCTATTTTATTTAAATTTAAATTTGGATTATAGTTATAATGAAATTAAGTATTTTTTTTTAAATAGAAGAAAGATCTAGAAACTCTAGAACCTTCCAGAACCACTAAGAGCATGACACTTGTCATAATCACGTTTATTTGAGGATTTAAGTATTTTTTTAATAGGATAATTTCACTCATCAAACTCTATAAATAGGACCTAGTACCCAGCCCTTTCACTTAATCTTCAGCTGTGATCATACTCCAAGGTGCTAGTGAGAACATAAGAGTAATACACTTGGGTTGGGAAAGAAAAAGCTTTATCATTCTTAAGCTTTATCAAACACTTGGGAAGTAAGGATTATGATATTTTGGTATTGGAGTTAGGCCAATCCTTAAGATCAACAAAGGTACCCTTATTCTTAAGTTTAATTCTTTTGATTCCTTAGTTTCTTTAGTTTTCATTCAGGGTCTAACTTTTGTTATGGTTTTGTGGTTAGGATTTTATGTTCTTTAAACTTAAGATGTCTTTTCGGTAAGTTTATTCTTGGTGGTTTAGTTATATTCTTTTCATCTTTTTCCCTTAGAGATACTCACTATTCGTATTGTTGGTTTAGGAGTGTTCCAAGTCCCGCATTTGTTCTCAATTATCCCGGTTTTGGTAAGGAAAATAGGCTAGATCTTGTATGTTTGAATGATATGTTATGCTTTTATGTTATGATAAGTTTATGTTTTAATATGTTATGTTATGATTTACCCTACCTCAAATATTATACAGGGGACGTAGATGGATTATCATACACTACATGTGATTTACCTTACCTCAAATATTATACATGGGACGTAGATGGGTTATCATACACTACATGTAATCTAACCTACCTCAAATATTAGATAGGAGACGTAGATGGTTTATCACATGTCATAATGGCCATTGTTAGTATAGTCTTATATGGAATATGTTATAATATGTTTATAGTATATGTTATAATATGTTTTTAGTATATGTTATGATATGTTTATAGCATATGTTATGATATGATTTTATGTGTATGTGTATGGTGTTACTAGTTTTTCCTTGCTGGGCATTAGGCTCATTCCTTTATTTTTTTTAGTGTGATGCAGGAAGTTCATATGGAGGCGGAAGGATTCTTGGAAGGTTGGCATGTGTGTTGAGGATGAACGGACTGAGTGGACTGCGTGTCGATCGAGGATGACGTTATTTTAGTCTTTTAAAAAAATTATGTTCTAATGTAATTCCTCAACTAGTATTTAAAGGTTATGTTTTTTATGTTTTGTCAAATAATGTTTTTATGTTTTAAACAATGGGTACCCATACCATGTTTTACATTCTATTTTGTAATATTTGTTTTTTTGGAATTTTAATAAAGTGATAGTTATTTTCAAAGTAGTAGCTATGTCTAGTAGTTTTAATGATCCAAGGTCTTAGAAATAGTTGGGTCATTACAATAACAAGATATTATTTATTTTAGTTTAATTTTTTTTAAAATAAATGAAAAATCTCTAGATTTGTGGGAATTAGAGGAAGAATCGTTCTAATATCAACAAGTTATGTTTTACTCGTTTATTTATTGTTATATCACGAGCAAGAGAGTTCTGAGGGAGAGAAATCGTGGGAAGCAAGCTAAGAGAGAGAAAGAACTGTTTTTTCACAATACCTAGAGAGAGAAAGCATGATTTCGGGTTTGGGAAGCTTAGGGAAAATTTGGGTTGTTTTGATCATTTTAGATACATTATTTATGATCCAAGGAAGGTTTTTGATGTGGTAAAAGGACCTAGAAGTGTTGTTATCGAAATCCACCATTTTTCACCATTAAAGTTAGGGTTTTAGCATAATTTCAGATTTGAGAGTGTTTAGATGAATTCTAGGTGTATGGGGGCGTGTGTACAAGCTTAGGGGACTCCAAGGATTAATTTGGACGTAAAGAATCGGAGTTTAAAGGCTTATAATGTAAAGTGCATTTTTTTGCTCCATTTTTGGCGGTACACCAGACTTGGAGAAGAAGACTACGGAAAAAAGGGTTACAGACATATTTTTGGGCTGGATTATATTGTTTTGAAGTTCTGGACACAAGGGGATCATTTTTCGAGCAAGAGAAGGGTTGGAACGCAGCAAAACTCAGCCCTAGAGTCGCCGTCGCTGGAGAAGAAGACAACTCCGGCAAACCCGATCTGGGCATTTCCGGAGGTTTTTTTTAATTTTTTTCTTGTTTTAGATTCTACATGATAATTTAGAGTGTTTGGTGAAGTTTGGTATTTTTTTTGATAAATTCTTGATTTATTATGAATTATTTAAATTTTCTTAGGAAATAATTATGAACAATACTTAAACTGTTCAGAAAATTCTTAGATAATTTTTATAAGATCTGTGATTGATACCAAACTGTTCTGTATGTTTAGATTGAATATTTAAACGTTTTTTGTAATTTTCATGAGTTTATTTGGTTATTTCTTAAATAATTATAGAAAATACCTAGGCTAATATAAATGACTCAGAATAATTATTGTAAGCATGTTTAAGGGTTAGAAGTTATTCTGTGAAATTTGGAATAATTATTTACTGTTTTATTATTTATCTTGAATTATTTGAATTAAAATGAGTTATCTACGTAGATAAATTATAGAAAATAACTTGGTGTTGCTAAAATTATTGTTTACTGTTTGGGCAATGTTCTTATGAAGTTAAAATGGCATCTTAGTGTCTTAATACTGATTTAGAACTATGTTAGGTTGATTTGTTATTTTTGGTTAATTATTTGGTATTTTATGCATGTAAAAAAAGGGGTAATTTATGCATAAATAATTACAATAATTTGTATAAGTTTCTAAGTTATTTAATCATGTTTCATAATCTGTATAAATGGTTAGGAAGCATGTTAGTTTCTGGTTTGGGTAATTTTATTGAGTATCCAATTATTTTGGGAATTATGTGTAATTAAAATGATAATTATTGAAAATAAATAATTATAAGGAAATAATTAGTTTAATCTGACTTTATAGGCGTAAAAATAAACTTAGAATCTGATTTAGTAAATTGTGGTAATTTATTTGATTATGATCTATTTGTTTTGTGCATAAAGATGATAAGAAATGTGATGATTAGTATTATAGGTTGTAATTTTGTGGTGAAACCTTGATATGGTTCATAATTATGTTTTGAGTGTGTCATTGTATTGTTGGGTGTTTAGGATCTAGTTTTCAACAAGGACACTCAGCGAGGGGTTCGAGGTAGAACAAATGAATATTTTTGCAATTGAGGTAAGAAGAGTGAACATCTGCGCACAGGGTGTTTGTTTAAGCATACAACCTTGTTTCTTGGTTTGTATTTATTTATGTTATGTATTGTGGTTGATTACTGTACATACTTAGTATTGTTAGCATGAGAATAGTGCTAGGGTTTTCGCTGCTTGTGTGAGCATAACACTTGCAGGTACACTAAAATCTTATCATTGGTGAGTACAACTTGTGGTAAGTGAATGCCCCGTTGGATGCCAAGTGTGAGAATAACACGAGGCAAGGCATATTACATTTCATGTCTGATCAACATGAATGTATGGTTGATTATCGTATGTGAGCATAATGTGCGGTATGAGACTTTGTTTGTTATGTGTGTGAGTATGTAGAGTCCAAGAACTTTACTTAGCTAAGTTAGATAGTAGTATTATAGTAATTATCGTATTATCTTTATAACTGTGGATTTTTGGTTCAGACCGGGATTTATTTGGACACTCGTAGTAGTATTTGTAGATTTTCTAAGTTTAACCTATAGTTTAAGAATATTAATTTTAACCTAAGGTTTGATTAATATGACTGATATTGAGGATAATATTTATTATACTATAAGGTTTAGATAAGAACCAATAGGATTTTAAGCACATGTTATGTATGGGTGATTAAGGATTAAGTATTTAGAGGATTAAATATAATAAGGGTAAAATTTGAATGCTCTAAGGTCAGTCAGCAGCTTTGAAAACGTTTGAGGGCTTATTCAAGGCTGTTTACTCAATTTGAATTAAGCTAAAAATGTGTAATTTCGTGTTTAAATAATCAGCGTATGCCGATATATCGCAGCTATAGGGGGCGATATATCGCAGCACGTAGATACGGAAAACACGAAACGATGCACGTTTTCCTCGGGCATAATGGTCCAGGCGATATATCGCCTATAGGGGGCGATATATCGCCTCCTTCAGCATATTTTGAATGTTTTTGAAATCATTTTCCATTCAACCTTTCAACCTCTTGATAAGTCCAGCACCTTTTTGAACGAGTCTTCAGCCTCTGCTGAACGACAATTCAAATTATTTTCACTTAAAAATCCATTATTTTTATTCAAGATATATTAACATCCTTTCATTCCTAAACTCTATAAATATGACCTAGTACCCAACCATTATTCATCTTTTGCTCTAAGTTCAGAGGCTGCAAGTTGCTAGGTGAGTGTGAGAGTGTAAACACTTGGGTGGGGAAATCATAAGCTTGATCATCATAAGCTTATCAAACACTTGGGGAAGTAAGGTTTCATAGTATTTCGGTCCGAGGTTTAGATTGGTCTTACAAGTCTTCAAGGTATTTCCACACTCTAGTTCATTGGTATTATTTTCTTTAAGTTCTCATAATCTTCTACCAGCCTTCTAACCTTATTCTTATTTTGGTTAGGAAATCTAAGAACTTGCACATAAGTTTTTGGTAAGTATTTTCTCAATGGTTTAGTCCTTCCATCCCTTTCATTTCTCTTCTTCACTATGCTCACTCTTTTTCAAATGGTTCTTAGGAGTGTTCCAAAGTCCCAACTCTGTCCTCTTATCCTGGTATTTTGGTAAGGAAAATAGGATAGAATTCATATGTTATATGTTTTATATGTTATCTTATGTTTTTTATGTTATGAAAAATGTGTTATGTTATGTATGTATGTAGGCTTGGGCATATGACCCATATGACTAACAAGCCCCAAATGGATTATGGGCATATGACCTGCTTAGCTAGTAGGACCCCACTAATCCAATGGGCATATGACTTGTTTAGTCTATGGGACCCCAAGTAATAATGGCCATTATAGTATGTGTATGATATAAGTGTTATGTTATGTTTTTATGTTTCTTATGAGATTTATGTATATGAACTATGTGTTAGATTTTTCTTGCTGGGCATTAGGCTCATTCCTTTTTGTTTATATGTGCAGGAAAATAGCTATAGTGGCGGGCAAGGTTCGTGGATGCTTGGGGAATGTGTATCGGTGATGAATGGATTCAAGGAGTCGGGAGTTTGATTTCGAGGATGTAGTCTTTATTTATGGTTTATGTGTATTTTTCCGCACCTATTTATGTAATCTCTTTTCATTTCAATTAAGATATGTTTTTTTTTTTTAAACAATGGGATCCCATATCCTGCTTTGAGTTTATGTAAGTTTAAACATTGGTTTTTACAAGTTTTTAATAAAGTATGATCTTTTTCACTTGTAAGTTCTATTAAAGATTCGGGTCTATGTATAGTTCTGTTAATGGTCCAAAGTCTAGAGTAGTTGGGTCCTTACAGAGTATAACATTCATTGTATCAGTATTATATGGATTGTTATTGCTTAAGGTTTTGATTAAGTTATGTTGTATTATCTGGTTAGGGGGGGTTATGTCCTACATAGCTCTTCTTACTGGGCGTTAGCTCACGCGTACTCTGGGTGCAGGTAAAGGCAAAGCAACGCAGTGAGTGAAGCAGGCTCGAGGCGTGGATGTTACATGTTAGTGGAGGGTTCACAACGTTTTAATGTTTTAAAGACTTGTGAAATTTTATCACTTTTGGACTGTTTTTTTTTTATTTTTATGTTAGATTAAGTTTTAAGACTTGAAAATGTTTTATTTTGAAGAAATAGTGAGATCTCTGTTTGTGAAGAAGAAAGATGGTTCTTTGAGGATGTGTATAGATTACAGAGAACTGAATAAGCTGACAATTAAGAACCGGTATCCTTTGCCAAGGATAGATGATCTGTTTGATCAATTGCAGGGTAAGACGGTATTCTCTAAGATTGACCTTCGTTCTGGTTATCATCAGTTGAGGGTCAAGGAGGGAGATATACCGAAGACCGCTTTTCGCACTAGGTATGGGCATTATGAGTTTTTAGTTATGTCATTTGGATTGACTAATGCCCCTGCCGCTTTCATGGACATGATGAACAGAGTGTTCAAAGATTATTTGGACCAGTTTGTGATCGTCTTTATCGATGATATTCTGGTGTATTCTCAGACTGAGTCAGAGCATGAGCATCATCTGAGGTTGGTTCTACAGAGGTTGAAGGAACACAAATTGTTTGCAAAGTTCAAGAAATGTGAATTTTGGTTGTCTCAGGTGTCCTTCCTTGGGCACATTGTCAGTAAGGAGGGGATTAAAGTGGATCCATCAAAGATTGAAGCAGTTAGAGATTGGCCAAGGCCAAAGAATGCTTCTGAGGTTAGAAGTTTCCTTGGATTGGCAGGGTATTACAGACGTTTTGTGGAGGGATTCTCAAAGATTACTACTTCGTTGACTGAGCTGACACGCAAAGGTCAGAAGTTTGTGTGGTCAGACAAATGTGAGAACAGCTTCTAGGAGTTGAAACAGAGATTGATTACAGCTCCAGTTCTGAGTCTTCCTATAGACCAGGAGAAGTTTGTGATATACTGTGATGCTTCTCATCAGGGCTTGGGCTGTGTTTTGATGCAATCAGAGAGAGTTATAGCTTATGCTTCTCGTCAGTTGAAGGAGTACGAGAAGAGGTATCCTACTCATGACTTAGAGTTGGCAGCAGTGGTTTTCGCTTTAAAGATATGGAGGCACTATCTCTATGGAGAGAAGTGTGAGATTTATACAGACCACAAGAGCCTGAAGTATTTCTTTACTCAGAAGGACTTAAACATGAGGCAAAGGCGTTGGCTGGAATTAGTGAAAGATTATGATTGTGAGATTTTGTATCACCCAGGGAAAGCCAACGTGGTAGCTGATGCTTTAAGCCGGAAGGGTCCGGGATAGATTCATGGTATTAGACTGATAGCCAGAGAGTTAGCTGATGATATGACTAGAGCTGGTATAGAGTTGCTGGTGGGCCAGTTGGCCAATGTTGCGCTACAGTCTATGCTGCTAGAGAGGATTAAAGAGGGTCAGTTGAGTGATCCACAGCTGGTCAAGATTAGAGAGGATGTCTTGGCTGGAGCATCCAGGGATTATACAGTGTCTGATTTGGGGTTGTTGAGGTACAAAGGACGGATGTGTGTTCCGTTAGACACTGCATTGAGGCGGGAGATTCTGGATGAATCTCATACTACACCTTACTCTTTGCATCCAGGCACCACGAAGATGTACCAGGATGTAAGATCATTGTACTGGTGGCCAGGGATGAAGAGAGATGTAGTAGAGTATGTGGCTAAGTGCTTGACTTGTCAACAGGTCAAGGCTAAGCATCAGAGGGCGGCAGGGTTATTGCAGCCTCTGGATATCCCAGAGTGGAAGTGGGAAGACATCACAATGGACTTTGTGGTGGGCTTGCCCAGGACAGTTGGTCAGCACGATTCCATTTGGGTGATAGTGGATCGCTATACCAAGTCAGCTCACTTTCTACCAGTGAGGTCTACTTATACTGTTGACCAGTATGCAGATCTCTATGTGAGAGAGATCGTGCGTCTCCATGGTGCTCCTAGGTCAATCGTGTCAGATCGGGACCCTACATTCACTTCCAAGTTTTGGAAGAGTTTACAGACAGCCATGGGTACACGACTGAAGTTCAGTACAGCTTATCATCCTCAGACAGATGGGCAATCTGAGAGGACGATCCAGATATTAGAAGACATGCTGAGGGCATGTGTGCTGGACTTTGGTGGTTTGTGGAGTAAGTATCTGCCTTTGATAGAGTTCTCCTATAATAACAGTTACCAGTCTACCATTGGTGTTGCACCTTATGAGATGCTGTATGGTAGGAAGTGTAGATCTCCCATTCATTGGGATGAGACAGGTGAAAGGAGATACTTAGGTCCTGAGGCGGTTCAGAGGACCAGTGAGGCTATTGATAAGATTAGAGCTCGGATGCTTACTTCTCAGAGTAGACAGAAGAGCTATGCAGATCCCAAACGCAGGAACGTGGAGTTCCAGGTAGGAGACTATGTCTTCCTTAGAGTCTCACCATGGAAAGGGGTGAGAAGGTTTGGGAAGAAAGGCAAGCTGAGTCCCAGGTTCGTAGGTCCATTTGAGATCCTGGAGAGGATTGGTCAAGTGGCTTACAGGCTAGCTTTGCCTCCGGCGTTGTCGGCCGTGCATAATGTATTTCATGTTTCCGCTCTTCGGAGGTATGTATCTGATGAGAGTCATGTTTTGAGTTATGAGGATCTGGAGCTTGAGCCAGATCTCTCCTTTGAGGAGCAGCCTGTTCAGATACTTGATCAGAAGGATAAAGTCCTTAGGAATAAGACAATACCTTTGGTTAAGGTGTTGTGGAGGAACAGCAAGGTCGAGGAGGCGACCTGGGAGCTGGAGTCTGATATGCGGAGTCAGTTTCCCGAGCTGTTCAGGTAAATTTCGATGACGAAATTTCTGTAAGGAGGGGATAGTTGTAATGCCCCGGATTCCCTATTATGGTTAATGGCTGGTTTAGTAGGCCGGGAGGGCCATAACTGTTTAATTATGCCATTAAATGTGTTTATGCATGTTTATGAGAATTATATTATCATATGATGTTAAGTGCATGCTTGTGAGTCCACATTTGTTTACAGGGGTATTATGGTAATTTGGCCCGTTGAGGGTATAATTGTATATTTGTATGTGTGATAATGATATATTGTGAGACCACATTATAATGTGGATTGGTTCGAGTATTTCGACATGAGACGATCGTTAAACGAGATTTATCGGTTTGGTCATAACAGGTTTGAGCTCGGGGCTCGGGGTGAGTCTCGGGGTGATATTAAAGGCTATCACGTTACCGGGGATTTTAGGGTAACGGGTTATGAAATATTGGTGTTTGAGGATATTGAGATTAGCGGGAATTGGGAAGCGTTAATTATAATTAACGGGTTTAGCGGAATGTACCAATTTGGCCCTTGGGGTGGCTTTGGAGACTTAAGATGATATGAGGGGCATTTTGGTCTTTTTAAGGAGGATATATATAAGGTTTAGTGGCTGAAGGCTGTGGAATAAAACAGAGAAAACAGGGGTTAGACTCTTCTCTTCCCGTACCTTCCCATAGCTTCATCTTCTTCGTTGCTTCTTTGAGAGTTTTGTGTTCTTGGTGATAATTCAAGCTAGAGGAACTCAAGGCTGGGTTGGAGCACTTGTGTTAGCCTGTGTGGGAGGTTTAAGCTAGTCTCAAGGTGAGTTTTGGCCATTAATTTCAGTTAGTACTCTGTTTTCGTTCTGGTTTTTAACTCATGGATTTTGATGTGGGGAGTGAGGATTAAAGGGAGTTTTTGGTGTTAGATGATTGGGTTTTGGTGAGGAGGTGTTATAGGTAAGGTTTGGGGGTTCAATTACATGTTTGGAGAAGGTTTTAAGATGGTTTGAGGGACTGGTTTGAGAGGAAAAACGCACAGGGAGAAAACTGGTTCGTGTGGCCGACTTAGCCATTCTGGGCTGAGCGCCGCGGCGCAGCAGGGGAGCGCCGCGGCCCTTGGCGCCTGGCAGATGGGGAGCTTCTCTGTTAGGGGGGCGCGCCGCGGCGCAGCAGAGGGGGCCGCGGCCCTTAGAGCCAATTTTGCTAAAATAAGGTTTTTAGCTTGGGGATTCAAACCATAGGCCTCGGGGTTGGACCTAGTACCCGGTTGGGTAGTATTTGATGTCTCGGGGGCTGGGATTTGGTTTGGGAACCCTTGGTTATCATTTTTATTGATGAATCCTATATTTTGGTTATGACCAGGTGACCGTCGAGGAATTTAAAGGTTGATCGTTCTCAGGGGTCGTTCATATTATAATACTCACTCGAACCAGAGGTAAGAAAACAGTGTATGAATACAGTTGCACCCTGTATAGGTATATGACATGCATGGTTTGATATTAAGGCATGTTGGTTGATATATGTGGACATGGATTGCATGTTAAATGCTATTGAACGTTGTTTACCTGTTTGAGACACTGACTAGTTAGGGACCGACTCTAAAGTCGAGAATTATGCATTGAATGACTCTATAACATTAATGCCAGACCGACCCTAGGGTCGAAGAACTTATAAGCGCTTGCCTGGTCTACGACCAGATGACTATAGCCAAGGTATATGACCCCGGTGACTGTTTGTCACAAGGCTAAGGGACGTTGTCCATAGTTTCGACTCTAGAGTCGCGAGGAAGGTTATGTTGGTGACCAATCACCATGCACCTGTCCTGAACAAGCTTATGAAAGAATCACCTATCAGTTAAGCCCTGGTGACCCTATCGTCACATAGCTAGAGGGAGCGATGCTCATTATTGTGACTTTTGGCTATTGTCACCTATTTGTTGGACTGATAGTCCTGAAGGAATAACTATGATTATTGTTGATATTATATCATGCTATATTGTGTTTTCTTGCTGGGCCTCGGCTCATGGGTGCTATGTGGTGCAGGTAAAGGGAAGGAAAAGCTTGGCCAACCCTGAGCGGAGAGCTTGGGCGGTGTGATGTACATACAGGGCCGCTTGACCGCCACGGTCAAGGAGTTCTCAGAGGGACAAGGGGTTTACCCTATTTTTGCCGCTTAGGCCGGCGGGGATTGTATATTTGGGACTGTAGCAACTCTTTTGTAACTTGAACTACTTGTAAACATTTTAAAAGGCTCATGAGCAGTTTATTTACTTAATGAAAAGTGCCCTTTCCTTTTACTGATTTTACACCTTAACCTGTTAATGACACCTAGATCATGTTTTTAACCAAAGGACTCGGGTAGCGGGTCAAATTTCCGGTTCACCGTAACTGTTCTGGGGTAGCCAGGGCGTTACAAAGCATGCTAAACTATTCGGTGATGAGGAACATTTAGATATCTATTTCTTTAAATTTTGTGTTTTTTCCTCCAAAATTATATTAAGATCCATACAAGTGATTAATTATCCTATCAAAAGTAATTTCTTGGTAAGGATGCTTAATATGATGAAGAAAATCTATTAAAAGTTATGAATCACAATTTTTCTATCCTCTCCATAGTAAATTAATGTATTTGATTATGATGTTTAATAGATTGTTCTTACTTATGAATGAGTTATATCTTTTGATTGTTTAAGAACTCTAACCTGCATAATGACCATTCGTTGTTTTACGATCATTAATTAGTGAGAAAAAGAACACAAATGACATGACCCTGTTATAACATGCATTTAATGGTTATTGCTCTTGTTTCTCATTCAGCTCTAAGCTATCCTAAAGCCTTCGTTGTCTTGACATTGAATGCGACCAACCACAAGCAGTGGGTTGAGTCTATCACGATGAACTTGACTTTCATGAAAGTGGACTTGGCCTTGAGAATTGATGCACCGTCTAAGCCTTTTGATGATGCTACTGACAAGGATAAGAAATTCAATGAGGACTGGGAACACTGCAATCATTGTTGCTTGATGCTGATGAGATATCACGTGGATGAATCCATTCGTGATAGTATTCCTAAGTCTGAAAATGCAAAGGATTTTCTTGCTACCATTAAGGAAAAGTACAAGAAATTCTCAAAGAATGAGAAGAATGAACACTTGAACATGCTCCATCACACCATTTATGATGGTTCAAGTGCCATCAGGGCTCACATTGACAAGCTCATGTGTTATTATCACAAACTTAAGGCCATAGGTATGGACCTTGGTGAGGATTACATGGTATGGTTGGTGATGGAGACCATTCCATCTCAGCTTGATGCGATCAGATCAAGCTACAATGCTCAGTAACAGCAATGGACTGTTGGGGAGATGTTTGCTATTCTTGCCAAGGAAGAGGAGGACATGAGAAAAGGTAGGGCAAGAAGCATCTCTATGGTGACAAATCCTAACAATCCTCACAAAAGTAAGTTCACTCCCAATAACTCTAGTGACCAAAAGCCTCATAAGAAGAAAGCTTTTAGTTCTAAAGGGAATGGACAGTCAGGCTCATCCTCTAATTGTCATAAAAATGAGTTTTTCAAAGGGAAGTGCAACTTTTTCCAGAACTTTGGGCACAAGAAAGCTGATTGTTGAAAGCTCAAAGCTCACATAGAAAAGAAAGGTAATTGTCATGTGATAGTTTGTTTAGAATCCAATATTATTGATGTGCCCCCAAATTCTTGGTGGTTAGATACTGGAGCCACAATTCATTTTACGAATTTCTTGCAAGTAGTGACAAGTCAAAGAAGACCGAGTAGTCTGGAGTAGCATGTGTACATGGGAGACGATACAAAAGTCCAAGTTGAATTTTTGGGGATAGTTAGATTAAAGTTGAATACAAGACATTTTTCGGAGGTACATGATGTTGCTTACATACCCTCTATTAGGAGGAATTTGATTTCTGTATCTATTTTGGATAGACTCACTACAACAAAATGAGGGTTTTATGACTATATTTGGGAGATATTAAAAGTCTACCATGTTTCACACAAGGGGAGACGTTGTAGGGAGAGTCATTGTAGGTGTAGATTTAACGTCTCCCATATGGAGACATAAGAGACTTTTAATGTGTCCACATGGGAGACGTTATAGGATATCAAAACAATGAGGGGTTACGTGAGATGTGTACCAAGTCACCCTTAGGGAGACGTTAAAGGTGTTCCATTTTTATTTTTATTTTTTAAATAATATATTTATATTATTAATTAATATATGAAAAGTAAATGTTAATATGATTTTTTTTTGTATGCGGTAGAACCACAATTAGAGCACAACAAACCCAGAACTACCATTAGAGCACAATAGCTCATTAACAACATAACAAATCCACAACTCAATCAGATTTTTACAACAAAGGTACCCGTCTTTCCGAAACAAATTTATACAAGAATAATCTAAAAAAGAAAACCCATAAATATATTATACATCATAACCAAAATTAAACCAAATTTTCCAAATATATACACCACGAACAACAAAAACAAATAATTAATACCAAAATCCAGATCTAAATCAAAAACTAAAAAATATACCCAAAACTTACAAATTTGTCCAAAATACACAAAATATATTATAGACTATTTTGAACACATAGAAGAAAAAAAAACCAAAAAGATAATGACCCAAACGGAAGTGTTATGGTGTTGTTGCTCATCTTCTCGCTGCTTCGACATAGTTGAAGGCTTGTGGCTTCGATGGAGGTGGTGTTAAGGCTCACGGGTTTGACAGTGTTGAGGGACGCATCTAACACCGTGGAGCTTTGACCCAAACGAATGATGTTCAAGGGCTTGTGCGTGGCGTCGAGGGAGGCGACGTTAAGGGAGGCAGGGTTGAGGTTGCATCTATGGAAGTGACATTGAGGGGAAGAGAAGGAGTTAAGAAAAGAGATATGGAGTTGAACGATTTTTTTTAGAGCAGAGGGGCGGCTGGTAGTTTATGGAGAGAGGGAGAAGAAAATAGAATGTGTAAGATTTCTCTTATTATGTACTTTTTATTTTCTTTTTAAAAAATAACTAATAAGGAAGTTATTGAAACAATAATGGGGGTATATATAGCTGCTGGCAGTGGCACACGTACCACCGATTTTTTTTTTTTTAAGACTTTCATCCTCTTACTTCCTAAGACGTTATAAGTACTAATTTATTTTATTTTATTACTTTTTTTTACAAGACTTTCAATGTCTCCCACTATTTTTAATATCTTACAAAATTAGTCATATACATTCACTTTCAATGACTTCCAAAATAAGACATAAAATACATCTCCACACTTTTAATGTCTTACACCTATGGTTTAAGACATCATAGGGAGTCATTAAAAGTCATTTTTGTTGTAGTGACTAGGATATAGTCTTCTTTTTGGAACTGGAAAACTTACTTTGCATCCTGAATCTCTTTTGGTTGGAAATGGAACTTTATGTGAAAATTTATATAAACTTGATTTGCATGATGTTGCTCTTGTTTCTTCTACTTCTTTTCTTAATACTGTTGTTGGCTCTAAATGTACAAGATTAGATTTGATATCTTCTATGTTGTGGCACAAACATTTAGGCCATATCTCTAGAGACAGAATGGAAAGGCCGGTCAAAGATGGGGTACTTCAAGATCTGGATTTTTCAGATTTCACTGCATATGTTGATTGTATTAAAGGAAAGTTGACTGCCAAGGTTAGAAAGAGTAAAATAGACAGGTGCACATGATTGTTGGAGTTGATTCACATTGATATATGTGGACCATTTATTTTGCATGCCATGGGTAGTTATAGATACTTCATCACCTTTATTGATGATTTTTCCCGGTATGTCCATGTAGAGCTCATTCGTGAAAAATTTGAATCTTTGGATGCATTTAAGAATTTTAAGACGAATGTTGAACTTCAAAAGGGGAAGAAGATCAAGGTAGTTAATTCCGATAAAGGTGGAGAGTATTATAGGTGTTATGATGAAAATGGAAGGAACCCCGAGCCTTTCGCTAGGTACTTACAGGAATGTGGCATTGATGCAAGATATACAATGCCAAGAACACCCCAACAAAATGAAATTGCTGAAAGGAGAAATCGCATTCTTCTTGACATGGTGCGATGTGTGTTAATCCATTCTAGTTTGCCAGAGTTTTTATGGGGTGAGGCATTAAAGACTGCAACTTATATCTTGAATCAAGTACCGAACAAGTCTGTCCCAAAGACGCCTTATGAGCTATGGTCAAGTAAGAAGTATGGCCTTACAATCCACAATTTAAGAAACTTGATCCGAAGACCATTAGTGGCTATTTTGTAGGCTACACCATTGGATCAAGGGGTTTTAGATTTTATTGCCCATCCCACACCATTAGAGTTATAGAATCAGATAGAGTGATCTATTTTGAAGATGAATTTAGCTCAAGTCAAGGGTCAAGATAAATTGTTTTCAGGGAATAACACATTTTTATCCATGTACCTGTCGCTTTCACTCATATTGATGACCCTATGATTGAACAGATTCCATTAGAAACTCAAGATGAACCTCAGAATCAAGAACAAGGTGAAAATCTTGATGTTGGGAATGATGAATTTATGGTGCGAAGATCACAGAGAGCTCGTAGGCCTGCTATTCCTGGCGACTACCTTATCTATTTGTAGGAACATGAGTTTGATGCGGGAGACACTTCTGAGCCAGTCACTTATCAAGAAGCCATGAGTAGTCCTAAATTTGTGCTATGGATGGATGCAATAAAAGAAGAATTGAGTTCTATGTCACAAAATGAAGTTTGAAAGTTGGTTGAACTACCCAAAGGTTGCAGACCCATTGGATGCAAATGGGTGTATAAGATCAAACGTGACTCTAATGGGCAAGTGGAAAGGTATAAGGCTAGGCTTGTGGCAAAAGGTTATAGCCAGAGAGAAAATATTGATTTCAAAGAAACTTTTTCACATGTTTCTACCAAAGATTCGTTGCGAATCATTATGGCTGCAGTTGCTCATTTTGATCTAGAACTCAATCAAATGGATGTAAGGATTGCCTTCTTGAATGGAGATATGTCTGAAGATGTTTACATGACTCAACCTGTTGGTTTTGAAATATTTGGCAAAGAACACATGGTTTGCAAGCTGAAGAAGTCTATCTATGGGCTTAAACAAGCATCAAGGTAGTGGTATCTCAAGTTTGATATGATTGTCACCGCAAATGGCTTCAAGGATAATGTAGTAGATCAATGTATATACATGAAGGTCAGTGGGAACAACTTTATTTTTCTAGTATTGTATGTTGACGACATCCTGTTTGCATCTAATAATTCTGACCTATTGTTTGAGACAAAACAACTATTGTTTAGCCATTTGATATGAAAGATCTTGGTGAGGCCTCCTATGTGCTTGAGATTCAGATTCTTCATGATTGGGCTAAAGGTATTCTTCGTCTGTCTCAGAATACTTACATTGATCGGATCTTGAAAAGATTCAATATGCATGCTTGTTCTTCTGGGAAGGCACCAATAGTGAAGGGTGAAAAGTTCTCAATGGCTCAATGTCCACAAAATGATAAAGGGAGAGATGAAATAAAGGTCATTCCTTATGCTTCACTGGTTGGTAGCTTGATGTATGCTCAAGTATGCACACGCCCTGATGTTGCTTTTGTTGTCGGCATATTTGGTAGATACTTGAGTGATCCTGGACTTAGCCATTGGAAAGCGGCTAAGAATGTCATGAGGTATCTTCAGGGTACTAAGGATCATATGTTGACTTACTGGAAAACTGACACTCTTGATATAGTTGGGTTCAGTGACGCCGATTATGCAGGATGCGTAGATGATAAAAAGGCCATTTCAGTCTACATCTATATGATGGCTGGAGGAGTTGTTTCATGGAAAAGTGTCAAGCAGCACTCACAGCTTCCTCTACGATGGAGGCAGAGTATATGGCGTGTTATGAGGCTACTTATCAACCAATATGGCTGCAGAATTTCATTTCAGCATTGAGTGTTCTAGACTCTATTTTGAGGCTGCTGAAATTGTATTGTGACAACTCCGCAGCAATAGCTTTCTCTAAGAACACTAGCAGTACTTCTCGCTCAAAGCATATTGATATAAAGTACTATTTTGTTAAAGAGAAAGTCGTTGAGTCACTCATTTCTATTGAGTACACGCTTACCACTAGCATGTTAGCAGACCCACTAATGAAAGGCTTACCTATATGTGTGTTTTTAGAGCACGTTGCCCGAATGAGATTGTCAGGAGCCTAGCTTGTTGAGTTTAGTGGGAGATTTGTTATTTATGTATTGAACATGCTAGTATTTTGTATGGATTGCTTATAGCTTATGTTTTGTTCTGAACATACATAATAATATTTGAAGGCACTTCTTATTGTTGTTATTATATATATATGTTTATATATGTTGACCCTTTATTTGGTTAACGACACGGAGTTAAATAAACAACAAAGAACAAAAAAAGAAATCAAGAAAAGAATCAAATGGGAAGAAAGTGACGCAAGCAATTTATAGTGGTTCGGCCCCAACTAGATGGTAATGACCTACGTCCACTTAGTGTTCTTATTGATATCGAATCCCAATACTGTGATCAAAGAACTAGGGTTCTTGAGTTTCACAAGCCTTAGGAGAATTACAATTTCCAGCGGATAATCACACTATGCTTTTCTCTCTTAATACAAAGAATAAAAATGCCAAAGTCCAAAAGTCCCTTCCTTGGGCCCTCTCATTCTTATTTATAGGCTCAAGTAGGTTACATGGGCCGATGGGCCTTAATTATCATTAATATCCGCGTATCAAGGTAATAAGAAGAAAATATAATCAATGTAGTTATTACAAGATTGTGCATCTTAAAGGAAGTAAATAAAAGCATGCGACCAGACTGGTCGCACCTAAACGCAAGACCTGATGAAGCAATAATCATCTGGTCGATAGGCGAACAACATCCCTTCACTTCAGAACTGCCATGTACCAACCACGTGTAAGAAATTCTTGCCACATCATCAGGAGCCATTTTTTGGGTAAACAATATATATTATTGTTCATCAAAGTGACAGGTACAAAAGGAGACGAATGCGCATAGTCTCAATTTGTTATTGTACTTACATGTCTACAGGGCCAAGTCATATGTAATATGTGTATCCTATCGGTGTGATATTATGTATGATTTATTTGACTGCCATTTTCATGTTAGACAATATTGTGGTGGTTTGATTATATTGTCCAAGTGTGAGAATGTTAGAATTATTATATGGACTAATATAATCACAAACATTATTCCATAATCACAACTATTAATTAAAGTGCCTATCAATTTCCAATAACCATAATGAGATGGTTCACACTTACTAATTGCATTAGAGTCACATGGTGGCACCCTAGTGACTATGTGTTGGCTCATTAAACTATAGTCCACCTCCTTATATGATAATAAGCCTAATTAGCCCACTAATACCCCTTAGGGTAAGAGGGCATTATACATATAGTATATGAAGTGGTAATTGGGTAGGGATGTGTGGTTTTGTAAGGGGTTGCCCTCCATAAATTTCTCTATATTATTTTGTTTTCTTTGGGGGTTTTTCTTATGCATTATACAAATTTTGAGTGGTCATGATGGCTCAAGGGGATGGTATGCACAACATTGGATGTATGTTCTTCATTGTGTAATTTGAAATTCTGTTATTTAAGATTACCAACTGAATTTAACAAAAAATTTAATTAATGCGGAATAGTTAAACAATTGTTTGAACAGACAAATATTCTGATGTATCAAGACAATTGCTGATGTATCAAGACAATTGCTGATGAATCATAATATACGAACACAAAGTAAATAAGCTAAAAGTAACGTTACACAAGAAGTTTTTTACGTGGTTCAGAAAACCTAGTTCACGGGGCCACGCCCAAAGATAAAGTCAATTAGTAAAGTCTCAAGAAAACAATAAGCAATTGACTTATACAAGTTTAGACTCCCTCTAAATCTTTGTCGCAACCTTGAAGTACCCCACTTTAATAATATGATTTTGACAAACACCAAGAACAAGAAATCCCTTATGAATTTGATGAGTGCTCACTTCCTCCCGAAGTGAGTCTTATGGAAATCTTCTCTCGAAGATTGTGTGTCATGTTCACAAACTTTATTATTTGTTTAAGAATAAACAACACAAAACAAAACAAACAAACAAAGAGATAGTTTAACAAAGACTACTCTTTACATATAAAAGATCTCTTCAAAGCATAAAACGTTAGAAGAGTGAAGATATGAGAATGGTTGCTACTTAGATCTAGTATTTATAGAGTTTAGAAACCCCTAAGCCAACCAATCTCGTTAATGGCCCAAATCAGAAAATTACTCAAAATAATTTCTTATTTCATTTACTATAGAAATTTCTAGATGTGGCAACCATTCTGTAGCATCAAGAAATGGACGAACTTGGTCTTAAAACCCAGCCAGATTCATTTTTGAAGTTTCCTTTCTTGGGCATCAAGACTTACTGATTTTTCTTTTTTTAAATAAACTAGAATCAATCAAAAATATTAAGAGAATAATCCAATAAAAAATCCTTCTTAAAATAGACCATTTATAATAAACAAATTAGGAAACTTGACTAAGAATAAAATGTACTTTAATAAGGAATTGATTCTTACAAAAATAAGACACAATCACACTTAAATTACCCAATATACAATTTCGAAAAATACCCATTAAATAATAAAATATATTTATTGAGAATGTTATCCAAAATAGGATTTTACATAATCAATGCTCTAAATAAATGTTTTGATTTTGGATGATAAGATGAGCATTGAATGTGTTAATGATGATTTGTTGATATGCTCATAGTATTGTAATTTTAACAATTAGTATCTAGAGCCAAGGTCATTGATTTTAGAGCTTAATTTTTTGACATAAACCCATTTTTTTCAAATCTGATTTTTTTCACATATAATTTCGAAATAATGTTATGTTGATGTGGGAAATCAAACAACTATATGGGACAACTACATCCAACCCATAAGTTGATTTCTTGGGGCCCAAGTATAATAATCCAAAGTAAGAATATAGGCCATTGAGTGGAGCAGATTTTTGAAGCTCACAAACCATCTAAAGTGAGCCTAAAAAGAGTTGCTTGGTTCTCTGAATTTTTTTTAATGATTCTAATTGTAGGTTTCCCCTAATGGATCTTTGATTGAGGATAACTCCCTATTTTAGTTTAGAACCAAAATATATGTAGAAGGGAAAGTATTTGATGAGTTTCCTATTTCAATTAGCTCCAAACAACATATATTGACTAGTCTTATTATTCTTCACCTTGAGGACAAAGGTGATGTTTCTAGTGGTGGAGAGACTACAGCCCAGTGAGTATTTTTTGGACTTGAGTAAGAAGCACTCAAGAATTTAGATGCCCAAGCAAGTGATCCAAGATCGTCTTGTAATAGAAAACCTCCAATGATACAACCTTAATTGTTTTTAGTAAAAGTAGCATATTATTTGTTCTCATTTATTCCACTTGTGAATGTAACCAAATGTTGCTATATATATTTCTTGCTATTTTATGATCAGTTTCAAGCTAGGTGAGATAGTATAAGATGTGTAAGCAATTTTCTCAAAAAGAGGAATTAATGGAATATGATCTCTTTCTCTCTCATTCACCCTTAATTTATTGGAGCAAGCCAACACTCAAAGTTTGTCCATTCTTGATGCAAACCTCAAATCAAGTGAAATGCCTTCTATGGCCCAACTGCAGCAACTACAGCCAAGTGAGTACTTTTTTACTTGAGCAAGAAGCCCGTGAGGACTTAACTACCCAAGCATATGATCTGAAGCACTCTAATGATAGAAAACTTCTACTGATACAACCTTAATTGTTCTAGATTCTTATTTGTTCTCAATTATTCCATCGTGGTGGTTACAACCATAGTTGTAAATATGAGTTGGCTTAGCCCGACACAACCCACATTTTTGGGCCTAAAAGAAAAAGGCATGACAAAATGTGAGTCAGGCTGTACCAACAGGGCTGAGCATCGGTCGGTTTGAGCGGTTTTTTCATATTATTAAATTCAGAATTCGATTTTCGGTTCGGATTGGTGCGATCCAAAAATCGACCAACCAAACCAATTAAAGAAAAAAACCGACCGTTTTGGACCGCAACCGACCAAACCGAAGTTCAATTTTTTTTAAAAAAAATTCCATAATTTTTTAGAAAGTTTTAGTTTAAAAAAAAAACTAAAAATTTTGGATTGTTGGAATCCATTTTTGAGCTATTTTAAAACATAAATACATAGAACATAATTACATTCACCAATTTGAAAGTTTGAAGACATAATTAAAAGTCCATAAGCATAACATAACCTATATAAACTTATAAGTTCGGTCAGTTTCGGTTCAAACCAGTCGGTCCACACGGATTTTTCAAACCGACCGAACAGTGGCGATTTACACCGCTAACGGTTTTTTCAGTGTTCGGTTTAATTGGTTTTGGTTTTTTCGGTGTTCGGAAGATCGGTGTACTCGATTTTTTCGATTTTCAGATTTTATACTCAACCCTAGTGCCAACTCACATTTTAGGAAGGTGAGCCAACCCATTTATGCCATGCTCTATACATGCGCATATTCAACCTAGTTAATTATTACTAAAATAATGTAAGGATGAAGATTTGAATTCTCGTGTTGTTTCTAATAGCCAATAGATTAATCATTAAACTAAATGTACAATTTTAAAAATAAATTACAATTTCAATTATTTTTATATATCTTTCAACAATACTTTATCCAAATTTATATTAAAGATATTTATAATATTAATTAGTTAAATTGAATATCTATTAATAAATTCTCACATGGGTAACTCATTAAAACAAAACGTTTTAGTTTTATAATTATTTTAATTATTGGATTATAAGTATTCAAAATTATATTAGATTTTTATTATCGTTTTAATTTATATATAATATATAAATAAATATTTATTATCTTTTTTAGTGATATATATTACTATTAATATTAAATTATCGAGCTTAATTAAGCATTTTTACCATGTCGTATCTTCATGTTGACTTATTAGTGCTTATATGTCGTGCCTTCGGACTTATCATGTCATACTTTCATACTTGATATATAGGCCCGACACAATATCATCCCTTCTTTCTCTCTAGTTCTTCCTTGGTTTTATTGGCACTCGAAGTTGGCCATTCTTGATTCAGAGATTGTATTAATTCTCCACACATTAGAATGAAAAACTATCTGTAATTGGCTTTTGATTTTATTTTTGGTTTATACTTTTTTGGACCATGTGTTTTGAAAAATTATTTTTTGTTGTAAAATAGTTAAAATAGAATCCTAAACTCAATTTTGATAAAAAAAAATTGAATATAACAACACAATTTTTAAGCAGAATGATTTTATTTTTATTCTGAATTGTTAGTTTAGTAAATTATTTGTGATTTTAGATGAAAAAATATTGACCAAAATCAGGTTTAGGGTTCTATTTTAACAATTTTACAAAATATAGGGTCCAAAAAGTAATTTGTCAAAACACAGAGTTCAAACAGATAATGAGAAAAAACACAGGGTCCACAAATATATAAACTCTTTTATTTTTGGGATGTATTAAATTTTCTCTTTAAGGAAAATTAATGTAATTTTGGCTTACTCGAAAAACAAGAAAAACACCAATCTATACTTGGCCACCTAGGATAAGATATATTATTGGTTGATTTAATAGCTTAGAGAGAACAAGTTAGTATGGGGTAGGGATTCCCAAAGATGAATTTTTTTTACTTTGTCTCTTGTTCTCCCCATATCACATTCTAGAAGCTTTGCGTTAGAGAATTAAAAATTCTTTAATAGCAGGAAATATATATATATATTTATATATATATAACAAAATACAATTTAAATTTATAAATTTAATTGCAATTGTTGTCGCATTTTATAAATATGACATACTTTAAATTTTTTAATTTATAAATGCTTTGATTATTAGTGATTTGTTTTTATAAAAAAAAATTAAAAATAAATATGTGTTCTCTTTATAATTATTAAATTGCCCAATTGGATCAGTTTACTTTTATAAATTTCACTCTTACTTTATTAAATTTCTTATACTTATTACGCGATGTCCAACTATGAATACTAAATTGAGTGATAAAAATGAGACAACACTAAAAATTACACCAAATAATATATTCTATATTATTATATTTCTAACATAATACGTATTATATTATTTTATTTTATCTTATAAATAAAATAATATATATTTATAATTATAAAATATTAATATAAAACACAGAAAAAAAAATTATCAATATGAATAGTACCACATCAATAATATTGTGGAACGTTCATTTCCACCATTTTGCTGTGACATTTGCAGTTGTATTGGATTAATATTTGCTGAGGATCAACACTTACCAAAATGGTGTTTTGCTGCTGTGTTGGACTTGGCCGTATATGAGATTTTCCCTTCTCTAATTGTAATTATATTCATAAATATATAATATAAGAAAGAAAAATAATTATTAAATAAAAAATGCATACGTACAAAAGTATGCATTTTTTTATGAGAAACTTTCTAAATTTAGCCAAACACGTAAGGCGGTGGGAATGAGGCCAATCTCTGACAAATGCTGCCCTCGTTGGCTTCCAACTTGAATATTAAGATAAAAGATTATTTTATTTTTTATATAATTATATATATATCTGTTATTTTTGTATAGAAAAGAAATCACAACGTATGGGACTTCCTCCTCTTTTGTCTCACAAGAAAATTGCCATGACCACCATTTTTCACTCTTTTTTTTTCTTTCTAATAATGCTTGACAAATCAATGAGATTTATTTCCAATATTATTTCTCTTCTGCCATATATATTATATTTTATTCTTTCTCTATTTTTATAAGCAATCTACGGTTCCAACATTATTTTTGGGGCTTACGTACTAACTGATTCAAAAAAATTCAAATGCCAGAGCTTTATATATGTGTGTGATTCATGCATTTACGTCACTTCTAGATGGAATTTTTATAGGTTTGCGTATGCGTGCATCGCATCTATCCAATTAATGTATGCAACAGCAATATTTCACTAGGATTTGTGTAAAAAAATTACTAGGATTTATTATATGAACAATAATCACAATTAAGTACTTTTGTTTAATATATATATAAATGGAAAAGTTCTCAATGGTTATTACCCAAACATGGGTACCTAGATAAATGTGCAAATATGCTGACATGACATGTAGGTGACTTGGTACATCAAGTTACTAACAAGTAAATATTCTTTTTTTTTTTTTTTGCATAGATTCTTTTTTTTTTTTTTGCATTAATTTCGAAATTGACTTTTTTTTTTGGTCATTAGGAATGGTGATTCCAACCAATAAAATATAAGCTCTCTTTTCAAGTTTTGAATTAATTTAAAATTTTAAAATTAGGGTTTCATAATAAATGCACACTCATTTCTTAAACTCTCTATTCTTCTTCTTCTTCTTCATTCAAAGTGAAAAAATAAACATAAAAAAATCAGAATTGCACCATCATTTTCGTGAGCATGTGAAGAAGAGAAGGAAGAAAAAAAAAACGTGTGAGGAAAAAATAGAGGGGGAGAGAGAGAAAACGCATGGGAGTAGAGAGGAAGGGGATGAAGAATAAAAGAAGTAGATCTAAGGATTTAGAAGGAAGGGTTGGAAAGAAGAGACAAATTTTTTATGATAACTCATTGTCTCCTAATCGAATCAGGTCAAAATTGCTTTTAGATCGCGCTCGTCGGTATAGATCTCCTATGAAACGTTTGGAGTCGTCCTCTTCAATGTTCGAAAGTAGAACTCGACGTTGTCTTCATAGTGAGTCTTATTGTTATTTTTGTAAGGTAATATCTTCATATCTATATACGTGTCTATGATTGAGATCTCATTTTATGTTTATGTTAGAACACTTCAATTATATTTTTCTAAAATATTTTTTCTATTTAAAAATTAGGAATACGAAAACCATGTATGTGTAGATGAGGTAGACCGTGATGTTCCTATCCCACCATGGAGTTTTGTCATACCTGATGAAGATGGTGATGCAATGACCATTAATATACCATCAGATGTAAACAAAGGGAACCTTCAAATTCCAGTCCATGTAAAATGGAACAAAGAGGATTTTAATTTCTGTGTAAAATTGGATGTTCATGTTTTTGTTTATGATCTTCCTCCACAACACGATTCTGGCATTGATGGTGACGTTGATAGTGAGGAGTATATGGATAATATGACTATTAATTTTGTGGCGGCAAGCGAGCAATCCATTGAAAGATTGGAGAAAGTTTTGATTAAAGATGATCAAATTGTATGTTCTATTTGCTTTGAGAATGTTCATGTTGGTTTGGAAGCTACAAAGTTACCTTGCACACACACATATCATGAAAAATGTATTGTTCAGTGGCTACAAACTAGTAAATTTTGTCCAATGTGTCGATTTGAGATAGTTTAAAAAAATCATTTTTATATTTGTTACACAAATTTCAGCATGTATTAAATCCTATTATATACTAATAATCTAAGTTTTATTTACAATTTTTACATATAATTTCGAAAATGTGAGAACATTTGAATTTCAATATTTATATAACAAAACATTGCATGTTTAATTATAAAGACTTATTCATTTGAAAGATACATATTCATCTTCCCAATAAAATAATAAAAATAAATATAATAGTTATATATTTATAAATGAATTAATCCATATTTATTCTATCAACACAACTTTATCTATAATTATTAAATGACATGTTCACATTAAAAGGCAAAGGTTCATAGAACCTATACATATTTTTGAAATACCCTATTGTAATGCAAAAAAAAAAATTCCAATAATATTTTGAAATTTATAATTTTGTACATCAAAGATAATTATTATGGATGTAAATTGTTCAACTTCCCATATTAATTTATGATATTCTCTATTTTTTTATTAATTTTTAATTGTTATTATCTAAATCCTATTAATTTTTATATTAAATACACATCTTCATATTTAAATACTCTAACCAACTATCTATAACCTAGAATTAAAATTAAAAAAATTAATATTGCACAATTATGGTTCTCTAAACCCTAATTTCGAAATTTGTAATGAAAATTTTGAAAATTATAACAATTATATTATTACACATTAATTAGGGTTTACACTAATTACTATTTTGAACAATTAATTATTGAATATATGTTAAATATTAAATGCACATCTTCATATTCAAAGACTCTAACCAACTATCTATATCCTAGCATTAAATAAAAAAAACATTAATATTGCACAATTGTGGTTCTCTAAACCCTAATTTCGAAATTTGTAATGAAAATTTTGAAAATTATAACAATTATATTATTACACATTAATTAGGGTTTACACTAATTACTATTTTGACCAATTAATTATTGAATATATGTTAAATATTAAATGCACATCTTCATATTCAAAGACTCTAACCAACTATCTATATCCTAGCATTAAATAAAAAAACATTAATATTGCACAATTGTGGTTCTCTAAACTCTAATTTCGAAATTTGTATGAAAATTATAACAATTATATTATTATACATTAATTAGGGTGTACACTAATTACTATTTTGAACAATTAATTATTAAATATATGTTAAATATTAAATGCACATCTTCATATTCAAAGACTCTAACCAACTATCTATATCCTAGCATTAAATAAAAAAAATTAATATTGCACAATTGTGGTTATTTGAACCCTAATTTCGAAAATTATAATGAAAATTTTGAAATATTATTGGATTTATACATATTTTCAAAATTTCAAAATTATATTAAATGCTATTATAATTTTGAAATTTGTAAGTATCAACTTTTCAACCACCTCACTAATTATATTAATTAATGTTATTATAATTTCAAAATTTATAAGCATCAACTTTTCAACCACCCCACTAATTATATTAAATGTTATTATAATTTCTAAAAATTTAAGTGTAGTTCTATTGGTCAAACATTTTGGTGATTCTTAATTACAAAGCAAATGTTCATAGAACCTACACATATTTTCAAAATTACCTATTATTATGCAAAAAATTATATATAATTATTAAAATTACAACTTTTCAACTTTCCATCAAAACACAATGGTTTCAAAAATGATTTAATATTTTTTTTTTAAATTATAACAATTATATTATTATACATTAATTAGGGCTTACACTAATTACTATTTTGGAGAATTAATTATTGAAAATATGTTAAATATTAAATGCACATCTTCATATTCAAAGACTCTAACTAACTATCTATATCCTAACATTAAAAAAAAATTAATATTGCACAACTGTGGTTATCTAAACCCTAATTTCGAAAATTCTAATGAAAATTTCGAAAATTATAATGAAAATTTTGAAATATTATTGGATTTATACATATTTTCAAAATTGCAAAATTATATTAAATGCTATTATAATTTCGAAATTTGTAAGTATCAACTTTTCAACCACCCCACTAATTATATTAATTAATGCTCTTATAATTTCAAAATTTATAAGCATCAACTTTTCAATCACCCCACTAATTATATTAATTGATGCAATTTTAATAATATAATCAGTTTAAATATAAAAATTATAATCAGTTTAAATATAAAAAATATGCAATTTTAACACTCCATTCGAAATAAATAAAAATCACCCATTAATTTCAGCCACTATAATTTTAATTACAAATTTGACCAATTAAATGCATTTTTAAAATAAATAAAAAATAACAATAATAATTTAATAAAACTACCACATTTTTTAATTTAATGAATTTAAAAATTGAAATTAAATACAAATTTGATAAGGTAAAGCTCTATAATTTTATTATTGGTAGATATTTAAAAATTTAATTAATTATTATCATAAACTAAAAAAAAATCGAGAATTTAATAAAGCAACCAAATTATAGTATTGATTTGATTTTATTAATAATGAAAATTATTTTGATAATAAAAAATGAAATTAAAATAAAATAAAAACCCTTAATTGAAACTTTTAACATTAAAATTTGTTTGTTGTTACAAAATAAAATAAAAAATATATTTGTATTTTAGGGACATTATATTTGCACTCCACTAATATATAAAGTGTTATCCAATAAATTAGCATTTGTGACGTGGCAAATAATCTCTTGACACGTGGCTGACACCTGGAGCGTCTGCTAGAGTATCGACCAGGAGACACACCAGAAGCAGGACAGACTTGTTTTTACCACGACCATACTGGTCGGTGGTTCCGCTGGCAAAGCAACATTTATGGAAAAATCTTATGTATCCCGAATTTATTTCATGCAATCTTCTGAATATCCCATGATTCAGGGGATAATATCTGTAACAATATTGGGCAACCCTCCATGAGCCTATAAAAAGCAGGAGATGGCTCATGGGAAGGGACTTTTGGGAGCCTGGAAATCATAGAGACATAGAAATTATCTGTGAAAACCTGTATTGTTTATGAGGAGTGTTGAAACTTATTGAACCCAAGTTCTCTGATCACACTTTTGTTCCCATATCAATATCATTCTAAGTGGACGTAGGTCATTACCAGATTCTGGGGCCGAACCACTATAAATTACTGTGTATTCTTTACTTTTGCCATTACGTTATTATCTATACATATTCGTCTATATCATTCATATTTTGACTCCGTGTCAGTTGGCTAAATCAAGGGTCAACATTCTGGTGCTTTCATTGAGAGGACGACTCATCATTGTTGATAAAACTAATGGCGAAAGCAGGGAAGAAAGCTGCTCAGACCGCCGCCGCTGCACCGTCGAATCCGCCACCTCCTCCTCCCCCTGCAAGCATGGCGGAAGATGAGCCGCAACTAGATTTTGAAGAGGAGGAAATGGACGATGCAACTTTGAGGAGCACCTTGGGCACATTGCAGGAAGAGCTGGCTAGTCTGAGAGCCAATCAAGAGACTGCCGCAGAAGCTATGGCAAGGCAGCAGCAGGAACTTGATCGTCAGAGGGCGGAGTTAAGCGAGAGACAAGCGGAGGTGGATCGCCGCCAGACTGAGGCCATGGCAGCCCTTGAAGCGGCCTTGCTGTTGGCCAGAAATCAGGCCGCGCCTGCCTCCCAGCCTAATCAACCTGAAACTGGGCCACCCCAGGGAGGTCCCAATCCTAGCCCACCGGTCCATCCTTCAAGTCCGCAAAGGCCTGAACAGCCCCAGATGCCCCATGACGACGTCCCACTGGACCCCGAGGCAGATCCACCATCCCACGCTGCTCGAGGTAATCCCCCGCAGCAAAGGCAGAATAGGGCCGAGCAACAACCTCGTAGTCCTAGACGCCGCGAGAATGATGGGCCACACCAAGCGAACAGGGGTCACTACCCTCCTGGTAACAGGAGAGACTCGGAGTTAGGCTCTGCGGTCCGTGGATTCCAACGGCATGATAATGCACGGGGACATCGCGACCAGCGCAGGCCACCCTCTAACGCTCGGGGTGTTTCTGCCAGAGACGGGAATAGAGGGAACAACCAGTCTTACCATAGCCAGTCAAAGTTCAAAGATGGCCACGGCTACAACGAGGCTGACTCAGGCAAGAACAATGCTGATGGGAGGAACGGAAATAAAGGCAAGAGCAGGAGCCAAATACCTCAAGATGATCAACCAAATAGACAAGATGCTGGGGGGCAGCCCAGGAAAAATATTGTCTTCAACCGGCTCGGAGGTAGCGAGCAACGGAGAAGAGAGGAAGATCTAAGAGACATACTCAATGATCGTCGAGAGAAGCATGGTGAGAACATCCCCCCAGCAGCAGAGACCGTAGCTATTCCTACCGCGTTGCAAGCCCAGATAGACGCACTAAATCAGGCTGTGCAACAGCTGGTCGGGGGAAGGACCTCTTACATCGATCACGATAGAAGAAAAGGCACTCCATTTATCCAAAGAATAGCCAACGCAGAGACTCCCGGCAAGTTCAAGATGCCTACGCTCCCAAACTTTGATGGGTACGAGGATCCCGTATCGCATGTGAATAAGTTTGAAATCCAGATGGACATTCAGAAAGTGTCCGAAGACGCTCGGTGCAGGATCTTTCCTGCAACACTTTCTGAAGCCGCGCAGGAATGGTTCTTTAAGTTCCCACCCGCAAGCATAGTTTCTTGGGAAATGTTCGTAAGGGAGTTCTACGGACAGTTCTACGCAGGTCGTGTCCACCCGACCGAAGCAAACCAACTGGTTGAGATCCGCCAGCAAGATGGAGAATCACTAAAAGATTACATCCAACGCTTTATGCGAGCGGCAGCCGGAGCAAAGACAGTCGGGGACGAAGGAAAAATGATGGCTATAACCGCGGGAGTGAGGCGCCGTTCGCCCCTATGGAAAAGTCTTCGTAAGGATGGGGTTAGAACCACCCAGGAATTCTTAGACCGAGCTGATCGGTATATCAAACTCGAAGAAGCCATTGCCGATGATGGAAAATCCTCGAACAAGGGCAAGAAGGCTGCCGAACCCGCCAATGGCACCAAACCAAATGGCAACGGCAAGGGCAACGGAAACGGCAACGGTAATGGCAAGAATGGTGGGAAACGGCAACACAATGAGCCTTCCACCTCCGACAATAAACGAGCCAAGGGTAATCGTTATGAACCTAGGTTCACTAACTACACTGCCCTCGTTGAGTCTCGAGGGGAGGTTTACCAGGCCACAAGCTCTAGTGTGCCCTACAAGAAACCTGGGCCCATTCGAAAGGACATTTCAAAAAGAGACACTACCAAATTCTGTCGTTACCATAACGACTACGGACATGACACTAATGAATGCAACCAGCTAAAAGATGAAATCGAGTTCCTCATTAGACAAGGACACTTGAGAAGGTACGTACGGGCCTCGGGAACTTCCCAACGAGAAGCTCCAGGTGGCAACGAGCAGACGTCCGCACGCCAACGCTCGCCACCATTACAGCCTGCCCCCGTAGCCGGAACACTTTTAACCATCTGTGGAGGCCCGCACCTCGCAGGAAATAGCGGAAAGGCTATAGAGGGATATGCTCGAACTTTGCGCCACGACCAGGACATCGAGATGATGACTGTGGAGGACCGAGCGCCGAAAAAGGCCCGCTCAGAGGAATGCGGGATAACCTTCTCTGAGGGCGATGCCCAACACGTCCGGTTCCCACATTCCGATCCGCTGGTCGTGGATATCCAAATGGCCAATATGATGGTAAAAAGAGTACTGGTCGATACAGGGAGTTCAGTGAACATCCTGTATAAATCAACGCTGGAACGCATGAAGCTGTCCGTGAAGGACTTGGAGCCCTGCAATCAAACCATATACGGCTTCTCTGGAGAAGGACTCGCTCTAGCCGGAATGATAAAACTCCCAGTGACAACGGGTACAGCGCCTGCCTCAAGGACATTCCTCGCCACTTTTGTAGTGGTCGATTGTCCTTCAGCGTATAATGCCGTTATTGGGAGACCCACACTGGTTGAATTGAGGGCCATCATCTCCATGTGGCATCTGGCCATGAAATTCCCAACGGACACAGGGGTAGGATGCGTTTTAGGAAACCAAAGGGAAGCCAGGGAGTGCTATAATGCCTCGGTCACAAAGGCAAAAAGTGGAGCATCGAGGAGCACTACCCCAGAACGATTGCAGATGATGGAAGACAGACAAACCCAATCAGGTGGAAAAGTCACCAAATAGGGTGTTGCCCAAAGTGAGGATATAGATTTGGATCCTCGCTTTGGGGATTTTGAAGAAAATGTTGGACCCGTCGAGGACCTGGAGGAGGTCCATCTCGATGAAAAAGACCCGACTCGAATCGTAAGGATTGGGAAGAATTTAGAACCCACCGCGAAACAGGCGCTGGTGGAATTCTTGCAAGAGAACCAGGGAGTTTTCGCCTGGTCACATAAAGACATGGTCGGCATAGATCCTGCAGTGATCAGCCATGTCCTGAACATAAACAAAGTCTTTCCACCGGTGCAACAAAAAAGAAGGCTGCTCGATAAAGACAGATCAAGAGCCTTGAAAGAAGAAGTCGAAAGACTTAAAGAAAATGGGTTCATCAGGGTGGCGTTTTATCCATCATGGGTCTCCAACCCGGTGTTGGTCCCCAAGTCTAACGGCAAATGGCGGACCTGTGTGGATTTTATAGACCTCAATAAGGCCTGCCCAAAAGACTGCTTCCCACTCCCGAGGATCGACCAGCTAGTCGATGCAACTGCTGGGCATGAGACCCTTTCGTTCATGGACGCGTACTCAGGCTACAATCAGATCAGCATGCATCCCCCTGATGAGGATCATACCAGCTTTCGGACCGATACGGGCTTATATTGTTACAAAGTAATGCCCTTTGGACTGAAAAACGCAGGTGCAACTTACCAACGATTGGTCAACCACATGTTCAAGGAGCTGATCGGAGTAAGCATGGAAGTATATGTGGATGACATGCTGGTAAAGTCCAAGAAGGCTGAAGGACGTGTGAAGGATTTGCAAAGGTGCTTTGATGTGTTAAACAAGTACCATATGAAGTTGAATCCCCTCAAATGTTCCTTTGGAGTCGGGTCAGGAAAGTTTTTAGGGTTTATAGTGAATTCAAGGGGAATCGAGGCCAACCCCGACAAGATAAAAGCCCTGATCGATATGAAATCGCCGGAAAAGATCAAGGATGTCCAAAGTCTGACCGGAAGGATAGCTGCCCTTAGTATATTCATCTCAAAATCAGCTGACAAGTGCGTTCCATTCTTCAATCTACTTAGAGGAAATAAGAAGTTTGAATGGACGGGAGACTGCGAGCAAGCGTTCCAGTCAATAAAGGCTCATATGTCGCGACCTCCCATCCTATCAAAACCAATCGAAGGGGAGACTTTGTATATTTATCTGGCAATTACTGAAGTTGCTGCTAGCGCGGTACTGATACGGGATGAAGAAGGCGCACAGAAAGCTGTTTACTACGTCAGCAAAAGGCTTATCGGTGCAGAATTAAAATACCCACCGATCGAAAGATTAGCATATTGCCTAATTCTAGCCTCCCGAAAGTTGCGACCGTATTTCCAAGCCCATCCTATCACGGTTCTGACCGACCAGCCCCTTCGGCAGGTCCTCCAAAAACCTGAGGCGGCTGGACGACTGTTAAAGTGGGCAGTCGAATTGGGACAGTTCGACGTAACTTATTCACCGCGGGCAGCAATAAAAGGGCAAGCTTTAGCTGATTTTATTGCGGAGTTCACCGAACTCCCCAGCAACGAGTTGTGCGAAAAGCCTGAGGCGCTCATGCCTCAAGACAAGACTCCGTCGTGGAAACTATTCACAGATGGATCATCTAATGAATCTCACGCTGGAGCGGGAGTGATATTGATAACGCTCGATGGGCATCGATTTCACTGCGCAATCAGGTTTGATTTCGTAGCGTCAAACAATGAAGCGGAATACGAAGCACTCCTCGCTGGACTGAGAATGGCCAGGGAGATGAACATAAAAGCGCTCGATATTTTTAGCGACTCTCAGCTGGTCGTGAATCAAGTCCTGGGAGAATATCAAGCGCGAGGGTTAAAAATGATGGCCTACCTTAATAAAACAAAAGATTTGCTAGCACAGTTTACAAAATACACCCTCCAGCAAATTCCGCGAGACCAAAATTCGAATGCAGACGCCTTGGCCAAACTTGCAAGTGCTAAAGATGCTGACACCTTGAACATAGTCCCAGTAGAGAGATTAAGTGAACCAAGCATTGATGCGGCAGAAGCCAGCATGGAAATTCGAGTAGAAGATACATGGATGGCGCCTTACCTGGAGTATCTGACAAATGGGATATTGCCAGCAGACAGAAACAAGGCCAGAACTCTGCAAAGACAAGCTGCTAGGTACATACTGCTCGACGGTGTTATGTACCGAAGAGGATATTCAATGCCACTGCTCAGGTGCATTACATCAGAAAAAGCTAAGGAACTCATGAAAGAAGTGCATGAAGGCTTCTGCGGAGATCACGCTGGGGGGCAGAGTTTGGCGAAAAAAAAATTCTTCGACAGGGCTATTTTTGGCCAATGATGAACGAGGATTCAATGGAGTACGTACGAAGGTGTGAAAAATGTCAGAGGTTCTCCAAAATCCCACGAGCAGCTCCAAACGAGCTAAAGCAGATGCAGAGCCCGTGGCCTTTCGCAATATGGGGAATAGACTTTATTGGATCACTGCCAACAGGAAAAGGAGGAGTAAAGTACGCAGTTGTGGCAGTCGATTACTTCACAAAATGGGTCGAAGCTGAACCACTCGCAACCATCACAACCAAGAAAGTTCTCGACTTTGTCATCAAGAACATTGTGTGCCAGTATGGTTTGCCCAGAAAAATAGTATCAGACAACGGAACCCAATTTGACAGCGACCTCTTCACCGATTTCTGCGAAAGGCATGGGGTAATTAAGAGCTTTTCTTCAGTCGCACACCCCCAAGCGAATGGGCAAGTCGAAGCTGTAAACAAAACCCTCAAGGACACCCTGAAGAAAAGACTTGAAGAAGCTAAAGGAGCATGGCCAGAACAACTACCTGAAGTCCTCTGGTCGTATAGAACATCTCATCGAACAGCCACAGGACGTACTCCATTTTCCTTAGCTTATGGGTATGAGGCCATGTTACCCGTCGAAATACATCCCCCCTCACATCGGCGTTTAACGTACGATCAAGACCAAAACAGCCAACTAATGCTGGAGTCCTTAGACTCAATTGACGAGATACGAGAAAAATCTCAACTCCGAGTCGCTGCTTATCAGCAAAAAGTCGCCCGGTACTTTAACTCCAAAGTTAAAGAAAGAATATCCAACGTCGGAGGCTTGGTGTTACGACGAGTTTTCTTGAATACCCGCGACCCTACTGCTGGTGTGCTCGGACCTAACTGGGAAGGACCTTACCAGATTGAAGAAGTCCTTCACCCAGGCACCTACAAACTTGCACGCTTAAACGGAGATCTCGTTCCACGTTACTGGAATGGAGAACACCTGCGCAAGTATTATCAATAAACAGCCCTTCTTAAAGGACTGGCTTGTTCAAATTTTTTTTTATTAATTTTTACAAGTTTTGCCAAGAGGGTTAGCCACGGTGTATGGCTAACCGCTCGTATATGTAAGATTCTGTTTCAGAATCATTCGTAAAGACATGATTAGTCCATTTTTAATACGAAATTATAAGGGATTGTGCTCAGCCAGTCGTTCTTGCCAACCTTTGTGAATTTACATTTACAAGTATTTGTTCATTACGTGTGTTGTTTTGCTGTATTACAAGTATCATTTTTCCGCGCGAACAGGAATGTTCGGACAGGCCATGGTCAAGGCAAGTGACCAAGGACCGAAAGCTCCTCGATCACTTGGGGGGCATATAAGGCACATCGATAGCAAAGCATACTCTCAAGATATGTAAACACATGAACAAAATGAGTGAAAGCATGCTTCAAGTACTTAAAGTATTTTTTCAAAATAAATGATGCCAAAGTACTATGCTAAGTTCGGTCATACGGACAAACGTTATAATAAGTAAAAATATTATAACACCAAGAGTTAAGCTTTTACACCGCAAGCATTGCTGCTTGGATGTAATTGTTCAAACAAAAAGATTTACTGCCCGTGCAGCAAAGCTTAAAAAGAAATTATTGTCTTTACATTGCGACCCGTGGGTCGCGTGTTCAAAAAGAAAGAAGAACAACTAAATAAATTAAGAGGCATGGGGGGCAGGAGGATCCTGGGCAACAACCTGGTCAGTCTCTTCCTCGATGGTTTCTTCGTCCAAACCAACGACGCTTGGGGTTGCAGGAGTCGCAGCTCTCGCCTCCTCTTCAGCCAGTTGAGCAGCGCACCGAGCCAACTCCGCAACTCTGACCTCCTCTGAAAGGTAGCTAAAGTCAGCACCCTGATTGTGTTTCCAAAAGTTATAGAAACATCGGAGTGTCGCCCTCTTGTACTTTTCCAGATTCTTGGAGTTGTCAAGCTCCGACTGCTGCACCTTGCCCTCGAGAGTGGCAATTGTCTCGTCCTTAGACTTGACTACCCCCTCCAGATGCTTGATCTCGCGGAGATGAGTTTTGTTGTACGACCGGTACTCTTCCCTCAGCTTAACCGCTGCATCTTTAGCAGCTTCAGCCACGGACAGTTTGGTCACCGCTGCATCCCGCTCTCGGACCATCGTCCCCAACTCCTTAGCATGTTTGGCTTCAGCAGCCGAAAGCTCCTCAGCCGCCTTCACCTGATGTTTCTCGAGAACTTTAGCCTCAATCTGCTCAAAGTAGGCCTGGGCTCGGGTACGAGCAGTAATGGCAGAAAGTAAGGCCTGTAAACAAGAGAAAAAGAAGTCAAGACTTATCATGAGAACTGAAAAAACAAAGACTCGAGAAACAAAGAAATACTTACGCTGGAGATCTCGTTCAGAGTCCTGTTCAGGATCTGATCGACTGGTAGCTCTACAGCTTGGATCATGGCGGCCCCAACACGCTCACCTCTGCCAATGCGTTCAATTCGATCCTTAGCGGATCGAATGGTATGGCTCACGAGCCTGGCCTCATGAGCCTCTTCGCGAGAAAGATGCTCCCTAGCAGGCGCAGGTGGAGGATTGGACCGAGCAGGGGTGTTTTGCTATTCAGAAGGAGCTGGAGGAGGGGTAGGAGTTCGCCCAGTTGGCGCAGGACTTTGCCCGGTTGGAGTGCCCTGAGGAGGGTCTTCTGGTCGACTCTTCTTGGCTGAAGGGCCTCGACTGGTTTCACCAGTTCGTTTCTTTGACCTCCGTTGAAGTTGAGGGACTTCCTCTTCCTCTTCGGCCTGGTACATGTCAAAGATATTGGGAGTCGACATATCTGCATGAAAATAAACACAAGAGGTTAGTAAGGGAAGAAAAAGGTGAAAATAAATAATACAACAGAAAGAAGATAATAAAGTGAATACCCGAGCTACAACTACTGGTCGCTATACTATTGACTCTATTAATCATATACTCATTTTCTGGCATGAAGAAGTTTGGCCCTAGATTTGGAGCATATGTAAAGTTTCCATCCCCGTCAAACATGTGACAGGGGATTGGCAGACCATTTAAAAGCGAAATAACGTTACCATTGTCATCAGAAGACTCTTCCAAGTCAACAACTGGTTCTTTGGCCTTTTCTTTCCCCTTGCCTTGGGGAGCAGAAGGCCTTTCTGCAGAAGGACTGCCCGTGGGTTCCCTGATCGTAACTCCTGTTGGCCTCCTCCTTGGAGAGGGCACAGGAATTTGCTGCTCGGGAACCCCCCCGGCAGTGGGTTCATCTGTTTCGGACCCTCTATTGTCATGGCGAGGAGCCAGAAGGCCAGACGACCTCAAATTCTTTTCTTGTGTCAAGGTCTTGACACATTTGGTAGCGGCAGACATCTTGGCCAGAATATCAGACCTCGACACCATGTCTGGTGTTGGGGTCGGGCGCAACCAGGGGCCTGAAAAGCAAGTCGAGTTTGAGAAATGACGAAAGGAAATACTCTATGATAAAGTATCGACCAAGGCAAAGACAAAATTGTACCTCCTCTCTCGAAAGCCAAGTTGTTGCTGGATATATCCGGAGTAAAGAAGTACTCCTTGTTGTAATGTCCCACGTTTGATATGTGGGTGGTGCCACTAAAAAACGTCCGGCCAATTTCCTGATGACAGAAGTGAAAAAAGCCCGTCCCGTTGTGTTGAGGGTTGGACTTAAGGTCAAAGAGGTAGTTAACCTCATGAGGTGAAGGTTCTGGCCATTGGTTAAGTTTGTACAGGACGTAGAGTGCAGCCAACATCCTATATCCGTTAGGGGTTATTTGAAAGGGAGCGACGCCGAAATAATTGGCCACCCCCACAAAGAAAGGATGAAGAGGGAGATAAGCCCCCGCTTCAATGTGATAATGGGACCAGGCGCTGTTTGCCCCTCCTGGACGGTTAGCCCTCTGCTCCGCAGTAGGACGTGTAATGGTTACCCCCGTTAGGGGGTATTTTCTGAAGCAGTTCGCGACCATCCGAAGGGTCATCGAACTGGCTGGAGGAGTGTACCACTCGACATCAGGCGGATTGCGATGACGAGGACGAGCCCTAGTTTGGATATTGGAGTCAGGAGTAAGATTCTCTCGACCACTGGTCGAGGGAGCCCCCGCCTGCGAATCAGGCTGGGCAGAAGGAGAAGGGTTACTTTCAGATTCGGGCCTTTTCTTGCCAGAGGATTTTGAACGGGCCATTGAAGGAGAAGGGTGCGGTCTGGAAGAGGCTCGTGTGAAGGGTATCTGGTGGATGCGTTCGGCTAGTTGTTCTTCTCCCTCGAGCAGTTGGGCAAGGAGGTCGTCGTCGATGGGTCTCTCACCTCCCCACAAATCTGGCATTAAAATCTGCAAACAGAAGAATGGGGAGGCGAGGTCAGAGGAATCTAGGAGATTCTTATAGTAACGCTGGTCGAAGTATAAAAGCTAAGCCTTTATATAACATCATTCTAACTAAGTCTCTCTGCGCAAACAGTTTAAAAAACGGACCAAAAGGATGAAAGTGAAAAGTTTTCCTGAAAAGCTTTTTCGACTCCCCTCACAACGGGAAGAAATTATTTCCAACTGGTCTAAAAGATCGAAATGCTACTTCGATCCTACGTCCTAAAAGGCACTAATCCTGGGTTTTGAACCTACTCAAAAGCATACTTTGACTACAAAAAACATCTTATCTACAGGCGTTCAAAAAACCAGAAACCAAGAGATTCAAACAGTACGCCATTTAAAAGCATGCACCACGAAAGGTTAGAAGAATGGAGTTTCAGAGTAACTTACCAAGGAAAGCAGTCGTGAAGATGGAAGTGAGGGTTTCGAGAGTCAATGAGCCCACCGTCTGATCCTACAGCACAAAGGAAGGTTCGCCGGAGAGAGTAAAGCTCTGGTTTTAAGGGTTTTTCGACAAAGAGATGACGTGCGTAAAAAGGAAAGGAGTGCATCAAGTAACCTTATATAAGTTTGTCTTTGGTATTCAAAAGGCGTGATCATTAGTTTTCCATTTTCGAAGTATGGGGAAGCGTAATGGTCGTCATAATTGTTTCTGGGAAACTAAAAAGCCTTGATTAGACAGGAGTGGTTTGCTTTTTTCAAGAACGCACGAAGGGCTCTGACACGTCAGGAGGGGTTACCGAAGGGTCGTTCGTTCAAAGTTTATTTACTGTTCGTGGTAAATAAACTTTGGGGGGCAAATGTTATCCAATAAATTAGCATTTGTGACGTGGCAAATAATCTCTTGACACGTGGCTGACACCTGGAGCGTCTGCTAGAGTATCGACCAGGAGACACACCAGAAGCAGGACAGACCTGTTTTTACCACGACCATACTGGTCGGTGGTTCCGCTGGCAAAGCAACATTTATGGAAAAATCTTATGTATCCCGAATTTATTTCATGCAATCTTCTGAATATCCCATGATTCAGGGGATAATATCTGTAACAATATTGGGCAACCCTCCATGAGCCTATAAAAAGCAGGAGATGGCTCATGGGAAGGGACTTTTGGGAGCCTGGAAATCATAGAGACATAGAAATTATCTGTGAAAACTTGTATTTTTTATGAGGAGTGTTGAAACTCATTGAACCCAAGTTCTCTGATCACACTTTTGTTCCCATATCAATATCATTCTAAGTGGACGTAGGTCATTACCAGATTCTGGGGCCGAACCACTATAAATTACTGTGTATTCTTTACTTTTGCCATTACGTTATTATCTATACATATTCGTCTATATCATTCATATTTTGACTCCGTGTCAGTTGGCTAAATCAAGGGTCAACATAAAGACACCCCATTAATTAAACAAAAAATTAATTTTATATTTATTTCTAACACTTTTTCCCAATATTTTTATTGCTATTCTTTAATTTCTTTTTTTTTTTTGTTAATTTCAAAAAAATTATTTTATATTATGTTCATCATTATTTTAAAAAAATAATGTATTTTTTTTTTAAATAAAAGCCTCTTATTTTAACAAGTTTTTTTATATATTTTTTGTTTTAATTTAATTTTATTTAAATATTTTAAAATATATACTATTTATATGTATTGTTTAAAATGTGAAAAAGAAAAAAATAGAAAAATGAAAGCACAAGTTGAAAAAAATATAATGCATTGTATATTATTACATGTAGTATAGGTTATCTCGGTGAATAGTTAACGTTGTAACGACTCATCATGTAATAATTAGGTTTGCTTAGTGCAATGTTATGTAGTAATATTTTTTTGGGATCAGACCCCTTTCTAAATTCACTACTCTATCTTACTCAGCAGGACAACTATCTGAGACTCTAGTGGTAGTATTGGTTTACTAGGGTACGTTGGAACGATTTGTTATGTCATAATTAGGTCAGCTTAGTGCAACGTTTTCTAGTAATACTTTTTTGGGACCGGATCCCCTTCTAAATTCACTACTATATCTTAGTGCAATGTTATCTAATAATATTTTTCCAGGATCGGATCCCCTTCTAAATTTCTTCTTGCCATCCCATAATTTCAAAATTTGTGTGTAAATTAAGATTTGAAAAACAAACCAAGTAATTTATTTCCCTCCATTTTGAAATTTGAATTTTAAAAATCATGATCCTTAATTTTAGGGTTAATTTTTTATTCAATGTTATTTTTAAGGCACGTGGCGGCCCTCTCTGCCATGGTGGCAGCCTCGGCCTCCAGCTGCTTAGCCCTGGGCTCCTCGAGCTCGGCCTTCGCAGCGGCCAAGGTGACATGCGCAGCCTTTTCGCTTTCTTTGGCAGCCGTCAAGGCAACCTTGGCACTTTGCTCTTGTTGTTGAGCAGATGCGAGAGCGGCCTGAGCAATCTGGAGCTCGCCCCTGAGCTCGTTAGTCCTGGCCCTGGTCCGAGCTATGCTGCGATGTAGAGCCAAAGCCGCCTGCAAAGAAATAAAGAGAGTAAGGCACATGCTGGGAAGAAAGCAAAGGAATTTAACTAAGTAAGCTTACCGTGAGGTTCATCCCCAGTGCGGACTCTATGACATTCTCAGGGCTCCTCGCCTCGATCTCCCTCAAGTCCCTCGCGTTGGCCTTATAATAATGCTCCACCGTGTAGCTCACGGTCTCATAGACCGTCCCTCGGAAGGTGTCTGGGATTTTCTCCAGGTCTTGGGCATTAACCGGGATGCATACGATGGGAGCGGGGACTGACGGAGTTCCAGCTAGTGCCTCCTGTTCCCGAGTAGGGGTTGGAGGTCGCGGGGGAGGTGGAGGCATACTCCTTGTGGAGGCGAGGATCTGACTTCTCCCCTTGGCGGGGGACTTGGAGGTTACTCTAGCGGTAGTAATTGTTATCACGGTGACTATGGTACATTGGAACAATTCATTATGTCATAATTAGGTCTACTTGGTTCGATGTTTTTTAGTAATATGAGATCAGGATCGGATCACATTCTAAAGGAACATGTATATTATGTGTAACTCTACGTATATCTTGTTGGGTAAATATATATCTTTTTTTAACATAACTTAGAATTTTGTTCTTAAAAGAAATAGTTTTGCTTATTTCTTTTTTTTGAAAAAAATTGCCAAATAAAATTTTAATGTACATTACATGAATCTAAAAATTTCAATCCAAGATTACCCTAAAAAATGAAACTAACAATAGATTAATCACCCTCAACGAAAACTTAAATTTTGTATGCATGTACACGTACGTTTGGCCTTATTATTTTTAAAAAATAAAAAATAACAATAATAATTTATGCAATTTAATACAATTAGCACAATTTTTTAATTTAATGAATTTAAAAAATTGAAATTAAGTACAAATTTGATAAGGTAAAACTTTCTAATTTTATGATTGAGAGATATTTAACAATTTGATTAATTTTTATTAAGAACCAAATAACTTTTGAGAATTTAATAAAACAACCAAATTATAATATTAACTTAAATTTATTAATAAACAAAATTTAATTTATAATTTAATTATCGCTTATTTAAAATCTAAAAAATAATATTCTAAATTAAATAATCATATCAATAAAAATTATGATGGTAACTTATCCATGTCACCAAGTGACCACTATTTATCTTCCCTATGTTTTTATCATGTAACATATTTCAACCATTGTTATTAATTGTACCTATAATTTTTATTAAAAAAATAATAAATTTTAATCTTTTATTCTCTCTATTTTATTTTAACACACAAGTTTTTTCTATATATTTTATAGATCTCCTCCTCTTATATTCTCTACACATCTCATCTTTTGCTTATAGTTATAATGAAAAAGTAACCATTCTAGCTCACAATTATGGCTCCTCCTGAAATTCTAGGAGATCCATACTACCAAATAGTAACAGGTGATACTAATAACACCATCAAACTATGTGAAGGTTTCGATTCTTTCTTTATCATTCACATTTTCGCAAAAATTTCACGCCATCCACTGACTAGTAGGGAACCAAGTTTTCCAAATTGGATGGTCGACAACGGCATGGAAGACTCTATTTGTTGCGATAATATTGTATTTCTTTCACGACAAATGTTGATGGCCAATGACAATAATCATGCCAAAGTTATCATTGACGAGATGCTAGGTGAGACCCATCTCCATCCTTCTATATTTTTTCTTTATGATAAAATTATTGATCACACTCGAAAGATGTGGAACAAAGAGGATTTTAATTTTTGTGTAAAAGTGGATGTTCATGTTTTTATTTATGATCTTCCTCCACAACACAATTCTAACATTGATGCTAACGTTGATAGAGAAGATTACATGGATAATATGACTATTAATCTCGTGGCAGCAAGCTAGCAGACCATTGAAAGATTAGAGAAAGTTTTGAATAAAGATGTTCAAATTGTATGTTCTGTTTGCTTTGAGAATGTTCATGTTGGTTTGGAAGCTACGAAGTTACCTTGCACACACACATATCATGAGAAATGTATTGTTCTATGGCTACAAACTAGCAAATTTTGTCCAATATGTAGATTTGAGATAGTTTAAAAAAAAATCATTTTTATATTTATTACACAAATTTCGGCATGTATAAAATCATATTATATACTAATAATTCGATTTATTATTTACAATTTTAAAATTTAATTTTGAAAATGTGGGAACATTTGAATTTCAATATTCATAGAACAAAGCATTGCATGTTTCATTATAAATACAATTTTTCATTTGAAAGTGACATATTCATCTTCCCAATAAAACAATAAAAATAAATATAATAGTTATATATTTTCATAAATAAATTAATCCACATTTATTCTACCAACACAACTTTATGTACACTTATTAAATGACATGTTCAATTTAAAAGGCAAAGGTTCATAGAACCTATACATATTTTTGAAAAACCCTATTTTAATGCAAAAAAATAAAATAAATCCAATAATATTTCGAAATTCATAATTTTTTACATAAAAAATAATTATTATGGATGTAAATTGTTCAACTTCTCATATTAATTTCCTTAATTCTCTCATTTTTTATTCATTATTAGTTGTTATCATCTAGATCCTATTATCATGTTTAAATATAATACAATATTTAATATTTTCAACCACCGCATTAATGATATTAAATGCTATTATAATTTCAAAAAATTTAAGATTAGTTCTATTGTTTAAACATTCTGGTGACTCTTCATGTCATGTGTGTTTAATTAAAAAGCAAAGGTTCATAGAACCTACACATATTTTCAAAATTATCTATTTTTTCACCAAAAATTCAATCATAATTTTCCAATACGATTATCAATACATTTATTACACTGCATGAATAATTAAAAAGAAAATGTTTCAAGAAGCACACATATATTTTGAAATTTATAATAAAGAAATTATAGAAATTTCTTAAAATTACAACTTTTCAACTTTCCATAAAAACACATACATTTAAAAAATTTATAACAATTATATTATCATACAATAATTACTTTATTTAATTCACTCATTTTTTGTATGAATTTCGAAATTAATTAATAAATGTTATTGTGTAACTCCTATTATCATGTTTAAATATAATATAATAATTTCAAATTTTCAATCACCCCACTAATAATATTAAATGCTATTATAATTTCAATTTTTTAAAGTGAAGTTCTATTGGTTAAATATTCTGGTGACTCTTCATGTCATGTGTATTTAATTATAAGGCAAAGGTTCATAGAACCTAGACATATTTTCAAAATTTCGAAATTATATTAAATGCTATTATAATTTCGAAATTTGTAAGTATCAACTTTTCAACCACCCCACTAATATATTAAATGTTGTTATAATTTCGAAATTTGTAAATATAAACTTACTAGTCAATTATTTTGATGACTTTTCATCTCATGTGTGTTTAATGTCTTTCTTCATTTTAATATTAATATAATCAATTTAAATATAAAAATATAGTATTGAGAATTGAGAAAGTTCAATTAATTTGCATAATTAGGGTTTACACTAATTATTATTTTGAACAATTAAATATTGAATATATCTTAAATATAAAATGCACATTTTCATATTCAAAGCTTTAACCAACTATCTATATTCTAGCATAAAATAAAAAATTATTAAATTAATTTTATTAAACCTATATTTCGGCTACTACATTTATTAGAGAGAATAATTTAAAAAAAAAAACTAAATATGGTATTGAGAATTGGGAAAGTTCAATTATTTTTTATAATTGTGGTTTACATTAATTATTATTTTGAAAAATTAAATATTGAATATATCTTAAATATTAAATACACATTTTCATATTCAAAGACTCTAACCAACAATCTATATCCTAACATTATATACAAATTTATTAAATTATTTTTTTAAACACATATTTCGACTACTATATTTATTAGAGAGAATAATTATTTTTTAAAACATAAAATAAATATAGTATTGAGAATTGGGAATGTTAAATTAATTTGCATAATTAGGGTTTACAGTAATAATTATTTTGAAAATTTAAATATTGAATATATCTTAAATATTAAATGCACATTTTCATATTCAAAGAGTCTAACCAACTCTAGCATTAAATTAAAATTTATTAAATTATTTTTTAAACCCTAATTTCAGCTACAAAGAATAATTGTTTTTTTAAAAAAAAATTAAATATAGTTTTGAGAATTGGGGAAGTTCAATTAATTTGCATAATTAGGGTTTCAAGCGTTGAGTTACTATGCATTAATATTTAATTACCAATTTTTAATTTAAATTTCAAACAAATTTCGAAATATATTTAACTTTTCTAATAGAAAACAAGTTTTTTTGAGTTAGTTTGTGTAAATATATATATATAAATAAAATTTATCTTAAAAAATGTGTGCAATTAATTTAAAAAATGTCAACTAATTTAATTAAATATATGTATTCATAAATCCATTCCAATACCCTAACATCATGCTTTAATTCTGATTGGTTGAGTTATTAATCATTTCTCATAAAAAACGTGTACAATTAAGATCATTCCAACTAATTTCATTAAATGCATGTTTCCATAAATCTATTCCAATTTCTTAACATCATGCTCTAATTCTGATTGGTTGAGTTATTAATTATTTCTCATAAAAAACGTGTACAACTAAGATCATTACAATTAATTATATTAAATGTATGTCTCCATAAATCCATTCCAATCTCTAACAACATGCTCTAATTTTGATTGGTTGATATATTAATCATTAAATTCTAAATTAACATACATAATTTTTATTTTTATTTATTTAATATGATATTAATGTCAACAACTACCATTTTAAATTTCCAATAAACATTAAAACTTATGTTTTTAATATTGTTAATAAATAAGTAATTTAGAAGTAAATTATTCAACTTCTCCCAAATATTGATCATCTTCTAATTTCTCAAAAATGATAAATAATAATAAAAATTTCTTTATTTTACACAACTTGATTGAGAATAACAAAAGCCACTTCATAACATGAAGTAAAGATCCATGTCTCTAGTACTATATTCCTATGCTTGAAATGAACTCTCGAACATCTTTCAATAATTTTGCTTTATTTTTGTTGAAATTTGACCATGCAATCCATGAAGCTATGCAACATCTTTCTTCATTAGAGTTGAACTACAATAGAGAAATCTTTTTCACTCAAGTATAGTATCATAAGAACAAAATAAAATAAAACGTACCATTCAATTTCGAATTTTAAAATAGGAGAAAAATATGATAATTTGTTTGTAAGTATAAAGAAAAAAAAATTGAGAATCTTAAATGAAACACTTTAAAATATCTTGAGCTTTTTCATCAAACACTTGCGAAATTGTTCTTGTGGGTTTTTACTAAACAAGTTTTTCAAGAGAAATAAGATTCTCATCTTTTTTAATTTCAAATCCTACATAACAAATAAAAATAAGTTTGAATCTTTTTTAAAAGAAAAAAAAAGTTATAGTAGTGAATTTTGAAATATGTAAAAATAAAGAAAGCACAAAAATGATTGAAAGTCTTACGAGAAACACCATGAAAAATCTAGAGCTTTTTCATCAAACACTTTAAAAAAAATGTTCTTGTGAGTTTTTACTAAACAAATTTTTCAAGAGAAAAAAGATTTAATCATCTTTTTTAATTTCAAATCCTACATGACAAATAAAACTAAGTTGGATTTTTAAAAAAAAAAAAAAAGATCTAGTAGTGAATTTCGAAATATGAAATTGGAGAAATAGATGATAAATTGTTTGTAAAAATAAAGAAATCACAAAAATGATTGAAAATCTTGCAAGAAACACTATGAAAAATCTAGAACTTTTTCATCAATCATTTTTAAAAAAAATTATTCTTGTGAGATTTTACTAAACAAGTTTTCAAGAGAAATAAGATTTAGTCATTTTTTTTTTAATTTCAAATCCTACAAGACAAATAAAACTAAGTTGAACTTTTTTTTATAAAAAAAAAAAGCTCTAGTAGTGAATTTCGAAATATGAAATTAGAGAAATAGATGATATTTTTTTTGTAAAAATAAAGAAAGCAAAAAAACGATTGAAAATCTTACAATGAACACTATGAAAAATCTAGAGCTTTTTCATCAAACACTTTCAAAAAAATAATTCTTGTGGGTTTTCACTAAACAAGTTTTTCAAGAGAAATATGATTTATTCATCTATGTGAATTTCAAATCCTACATAACAAAAAAAAGTTGGATTTTTTTTGAAAAAAAATAGAAAATCTACTAGTGATTTTCGAAAATGACTTAGAAATCTTACTTGAAAACACTTTCAAAAATTGGAGCTTCTTCAATAAACAAATTTTTTAAGATGAGTAAATTTTGTATAAAAATATATATAATATATATAAATTTCGAAATATGCATCATTAATTAGCCAACTAATTGTAGTTGGGAAGATAGAAGTCATTAATGCATAAGGAATGAATCTGGAAAGAACATGGAATGAACAAGGAATGAAGAAGGAATGGAGATAAAGAATCTTGGAATGAATCTTAAATAATGATTTTTTTTAATTATTTAATTTAATTAAAAGGTGACCGCCATGTCAGCAGGTAGCTCATTACCAAGTTTGAAAAAGTCAAAGATAGCATTAATTAACATATTTAAATGTGGACCATTGGATCTTAATCCAATGGCTATTAATTGACAACCCATCCAAGGGGAAAAAACTCAATCACCATTAAAAGTGAACCCATATATATATAGTATTAATTTATTTTCTGGAAAAATGTATTCCATTATTTTTGGAGAAATTTACATGTTTTATTCGCAGAGAGAAGCAACTGACATCCTGGCTTAGTCTTCTCCAATAGTTATGTAAACGTTCGTAGATGCAGCTCAACTGGTTCGTGTATCTCATAATTATTTTTTCTTGTTCTTAATCTTGATCCTATGTATATATATAGATAAAATTATATAATATGTATATGATGATTTTATATTGGGACTATTCAATGGAAAATTAGTGGTATGCTCTTCTTTGTGTTGGTTATATGATTTTGGATTTTCTTACATACTAATAATTATTAGTTAGTGTATAACTCAATGTATGAACTCTATATGCTTTGTGATGCCTAGATCGGCCTCCTCATTATCTATATGAGAAATTATATGAGTTCTGTAGTGACTCTTTAATAAGGTATACACATGCAAAATATTGAAAAATATTTTTAGATATTTTTTTAATTATTAATTGGTTTGTTTTAGGGGTATTTTGGTCATATTGAAAAATATTTTGACCAAAATCTGATCCAGGGTATCATTTTGTTCTATTTTGCAAAACACAGAATCCAAATTATCATTTAACTAAACATGAGGTCTGATTGGTAATTTTTGCAAAACACAGGTTATAAAATGATATTTACCCTATATATTATGATAATATATAATACACGACTACATATTTAATAATTATATTAATATAAATTCAAATGTTATATAATCTTATTATTATAATAATATATTATATATAATCATAATTTTTATAAAATTCTGGTAGAATAAATATTTAGTAATTATATTAATATAAATTCAAATATTATAAAATATTATTATTATAATTATATTTAATACAAATTATATTAATATAAATTCAAATGTTATAAAATATTATTATAATAATAATATATAATACATAATCTTAATTTTTATTAAAAAATTTATTATGTATTATATTTAAAAAGAAAATATATTATTTTTTGAATAAATAATATTTTTGCTTCCCGAATTATGATCACTGTATGTTTGTGCCCCTCGAATAATAATAATAATAGCAAGAAGAATAATCATATTATTATTTTTTTATAGATATTTTATAATAATAATAATATTACTTTTTTATGGATATTTTATCTTAATTAACTATATTTATATTTATGGAAATATAAATAAAAAAAGTTATTTTTTTAATATATAATATAAAATTTATAAATCTGAATGATATAAAAATATATACGACAAAAATTAAATATGTAAAATATAAATAATATATTAAATTTGATAAAATAAAAAATATATAATTATTTGGTATGTGGGCAAGATTCAATTAAATCAATTACCTATATAAGAAGCAAAAAATAATAATGTTGGGACAAATCAAAGTGATCCAATGATACTTTATTTATAAACTAAATGTATAATGTTATGATTGGTTAAACACAAATGATAAATTGTTAAAATAGCAATGTATAAACACTTAGTAGAATTCACACAATGAAGTTGTGAATTTGAGTTTTAATTGTAGGCACTAATAAAATGCAAATTTGGGTCGAAAGTGACACATAAAAATATCTAAGAGTTCCCAAAAAGTTTGGTGGCATTTGTAGCATTTTTGGGACCTTTGGAAGTGTCCAAAGTCAGAGAGGGTGGCGATATGTCGCCACCCAAGAGACGACACATCGTCCGAAGGCTAGGGTTTCCAGAACCTGCTGTATAACGTGGACTTACGTAAATGCTCCCAATTACGTGTTTTACAAGTCTAATCATATTGGTTGGACTTAATGATGGTGCCTACTGTATATAAGGGTCAAAAACATTGATTTGGAAGACTTGATCACTCTCTCCAATCTCTCTCTACCCTCTCTCTCTCTCTAGCTCCAAGAATCTCTAGTTTTCTTCAAGAACTCTCGAAGAAAGTACTTGACTTATAGAGTTGAAGGCTTGTTCAATCTCATTCCTCATTTCCTCAAGAGAAGGCCTCAAGCATCAATGACTGTTGGGAAATAGAGTATTAGGATAGTATTCTACAACGTGTATAAGCCTTGGTTTGTGTTTGGTTTGCTCAAAGGATTGTTCAAAGTCGTGAATTTGTCTAGGGTTTAAAGCTTCATCAAAACTTGAAGAACACTATTGTTCTACTTGGGTTTGCATGTTCTTTATTTATCTTTTTTAAGTCTCTGTCAATCCAAATTTTGTGTAGATTCTATTTTTGTGGTGGTGTTATCTCACTCTCTCCCAACATTCTAATACTCTATAATCTGAGATAGCATATCATGGAAGAATCTAACTCTCTTTCGCCATTGAAGTTCATTACTCAAGACTTTGTTAGATTGGATAGGTTTGATGGGACTAACTTTGTTCGTTGGCAAGAAAAAATTAGATTTTTGCTCACCACTTTGAAGGTTTTCTATGTCTTGGACAAATACCTAAAAGCCTTGGAAAAGACCAAGGAAGATGATACTCAAGAACTTGTCAAAGAAAGGAAGAAGCGCGAAGAAGATGAATTGATTTGTAGGGTCACATCCTCAATGCTCTATCGGATAGGCTCTATGATCTCTACACCAACACCAAGACCACCAAGGAGATTTGGGAGGCCTTGGAAAAGAAGTACAAAGTGGAAGAGGAAGGTACAAAGAAATTCCTTATTACTCAATAAATGGAATTTAAATTTTATGATGATAAGCCTCTTCTCCCTCAAATTCATGAGCTGCAAATTATTGTGAATAAATTGTCTACTCTTAAAATTGTATTGCTAGAACAATTTCTTGTGGGTGCCATTTAGCCAAATTATCTCCTTCATGGAGAGGCTATAGGAAAAAGATGCTCCATAGAAATGAAGATATTTCTTTGGAGGAAATTCTCAAACACTTGAGAATTGAGGAGGAATCTCGTTCTAGAGATAAGAATGATGAGAAGTCCAATGGAGAGACTTCCAAGGCTAATCTTGTGGCAAATCCTCCTAACAAGGGCAAAGGAAATGGCAAGAACAAGGGCAAGGGCCAAAAACCCTTGGGGCCCAAGAAAAGTGAGAGACAATTCAAGAGTTCCAAGGGGCCTTGCTTTGTGTGTGGCAAGAATGGCCACTTTGCTAGAGATTGTAGGTTCAAGAGGAGCCATAACAACGAGGCAAAAGTCAACTCAGCCCAAGAGGAGATAGTGGCAACACTAAGTGAGGTTAATTCCATACATGGAAAGGTGAGTGGGTGGTGGTATGATACTTGTGCCACCATTCATGTAACCTATGATCGGTCTCTATTCAAGACCTTTGAATCTTCAAAGGAAGGGTATGAAATCCAAATGGGCGATGAGAAAAGGTTCGAGGTTGAAGGAAATGGAACTATTGACTTGTCCTTCATATCCAGCAAGAAGGTTCTACTCACCAATGTTTTGTATGTACCGGAAATGAGTAGAAACCTTGAGAGTGGCAATTTACTTGGCAAACCCGGAATCAAGGTTGTGATAGATTCTAGAAAACTTATTTTATCTAAAGACAATGTTTTTGTTGGAAAGGGATATGCTTGTGATGGCATGTTCAAACTTTGTACTTCCATTGACCATGTGAACAATAAAGTTTCTTCTTATTATTATATGTTTGACTCAAATTCTATTACTTTGTGGCATGTTAGACTTGCACATGTATGATTTAGCACAATTAAAAGGGCTGCCAAATGTGGATTAATTTATTGTGATAATGTTGAGCATGAAAAATGTGAATTATGTGTTAAATCTAAAATGGTAATGAAATTTTTTTCTAGTGTTGAAAGAAACTCTAAGTTGTTAGATTTGATACATAGTGATTTATGTGAACTTAATGGAATGTTGACTAGAGGAGGAAGTAGATATTTTATTACTTTCATTGATGATTGCTCTACATTCACATATGTATATTTGCTTAAAAATAAAGATGAAGCATTTGATATGTTTAAAGTGTATAAAGCAGAAATTGAAAATCAACTTGAAAGGAAAATTAAAATACTTAGAAGTGATATGAGTGGTGAATATTTTTCAAATGGATTTAACTTGTTTTGTGAAGAACATGGAATAATTCATGAATGTACATCCCCTTATACTCCACAATAAAATGGTGTAGCAGAAATAAAGAATAGAACATTTATTGAGATGATTAATGCTATGCTATTACACTCTAAATTGAATTTTAGTTTGTGGGGTGAAGCCTTGCTATTCGCTTGTCATATTTTGAATCGTATTCCTATGAAAAAAATATATCTCCATATGAGTTATAGAAACGAAAGAAACCAAACATTGGTTATCTTAAAGTGTGGGGGTGTCTTGCTTATTGCAAGAGCACTGATCCAAAAAGGACCAAGTTGGGTCCAAGAGCTATAAGATGTGCATTTGTGGGTTATGCCCAAAATAGCAAAGCTTATAGATTATTAGACTTGGAGTCTAATGTAATAATTGAATCTAGAGAGGTTGAGTTCTTTGAGAACATGTCATGCGAACAAGCTAGAACCAACTCAAACTAGAGAGCCTCAAGAGGAGACTCCTAGAATAGTTGGCGAGCAACCTCAATTGCCTAAAAGGAGCCAAAGGCTAAAAAATTTGGGAACAAATGAGAAGTGTTCTCCAATGGAGACACTATACCTTGTTGAAGGTGATAATGAGGAAGTAACTTGGAAACATCCAATAGTACTTCTAATAGAAGACGGTCCAAAAACCTTCAAGGAAGCAATGTCCTCAAGGGACTCTACTTTTTGGAAGGAGGCAATTAATGATGAAATGGATTCAATTATGTCAAACCACACTTGGGAATTGGTTGACCTTCCAAAGGGGTACAAACCAATTGGGTGCAAATAGGTATTTAGAAAGAAATACCATACCAATGGCACCATACAAACCTTAAAGGCTAGGCTAGTAGCCACAGGTTTCAAACAAAGAGAGGGAATAAATTACTTTGATACATATGCACCGGTAGCAAGAACTATTTCTATAAGATTATTGTTTGTCTTATCATCTATATACAACATTTATGCTCACCAAATGGATGTCAAAATGACATTCCTAAATGGGGATCTCGAGGAGGAGGTCTATATGGAAAAACCGAAAGGTTTTTTTCTTCAAGGAAATGAACATAAAGTGTGTAGACTTGTCAAATCATTATATGATTTGAAACAAGCTCCAAAACAATGGCATGAGAAGTTGATAAAGTCATTGTTTCTAATGGATTTAGACACAATAATGCAGACAAGTGCTTATACTCTAAGACTTGTGGTGACTTCGTCATACTTGTGTATCTATATGTTGAAGATATGTTGATTTTGAGTAATGACATGAAAGGAATAATGGAAACGAAGAGGTTTATATCTTCTAACTTTAAAATGAAAGACCTTGGAGAGGTGGATACATGTAATGCCACAAAATTCCTAATAAGGTTTAGGACCTTGATTAGGAGGCCGGGAGGGCCATAATTGATTTATTATACTATTAAATGATTATATGCATGTTTATGTGAATTAAATTATTATATGATGATAAATGCATGCATATGGGTCCACATTTTACTATAAGGGCATTTTGGTAATTTTGCCCGTTGAGGGCGTAATTGTGTATTTTCATGCATGTTGGTGAATTTTTCATAAGACCACATTATAATGTGGATTTGTTCGAGTCACTCGGTATGAGACAATCTTTGAATGCAAGTTATCAGTCTGGTCATAACGGGATTAATTTCGGGGCTTGGGGTGATTTGAGGATTAGATCATTACCGAGAATTAAAGGGTAATGGGATATAATTTATTAGCATTTGAGAATATTGAGAATAATGGGAATTTGAGGACGTTAATTATGATTAACGATAACGAGATAGGCGCGAAAGGACGGTTTTGCCCTTGGTGGCCTCAAGAGGATTTTAAATGACCTAGGGGCGTTTTGGCCTTTTAACCTTAAGGATAGATATAACCCTTAAGCTGCAGCAAAACAGAGCACCATTTCTCTTCTCTCCCGTACACCATTTCTTTTTCATTTTTCTTTGATTTTTGAAGCTGATTTTGAGGAACCAAGCCTTGAGGATTGGGTTATGTTCCACCATTGAAGAGGGTGTGATTTTGAGATTGAGGTGAGTTTTTAGCCATTAAAACTCTTGTTCTTGCCCTATTTTTCTATTTGAGTTTCAGCTGGTTTTTGAGTTGGAAAGTTGAGTTTCAATGAGAGTTTTTGGCAAAGGATGCTTTGGTTATGACGCCTAGGTTATGTGTAGATGATATTTGGGTTCAATTGGGGGTTTAAATGGAGTTTGGAAGCTTGAGTTTCAGGTTGGAAATGGAGGATTCGAAGGAGGGGAAAAACCAGGGTGATCTGCCTGGTCCTAACGCTACAGCGCCTAAAGGGAGCGCTGCAGCGATAGCCAAGGGTTTTTCATTATGGCTGTAGCGCTGTGGCGCTAGGGGGTAGCGCTGTAGCGCTACCCTGTTTATGTTTTAGGCACTTTTGATGGTTTTTGGCTTGGGGTTTCAATTCCTAAGGCTCAAGATCGAATCTACTCACCGTTTGGGTACAATTCGGGGTCCCGGGAGTGAGGTTTAGGTCAAGACCCTTCTATTGTTGATTTCATTAATTAGAGATTGAATTTGGTTATGAATAGGTGACCATTAAAGAATCAAATGATCAATCGTTCTCAAGGGTCGCTCGTTTGTTATGACTCGCTCGAACCAGAGGTAAGAAAACTGCACCCCATATGTTACATGCATGGTTATTATTGAGGCATGTTGAGTGTTTAATTATGGACATTGATTGCATATCAAATGCTTAGTAAATATTGCTCACTTGTGAATGGCACTGACTTATTAGTCAGAATCGGCAATGGTGTCAGTATTAACTGTGAAGCTGTGACTTACTTGTCAAGTTCGACAGTAGTACTGAGCACTGGTCGTATGGCATTGACTTATGAGTCAAGGACAGTTTTAGTGTGTTTAACGCAAGCTGACAAAGATTACATCTAATCGACATCGGCATTGAATGATTCATCATGAGCATTAATGCAGGATCGACCTCAAGTTCGATGAAAACTAAAAGCGCTTGTCTAGTCTAAAGGCTAGTTATTTAGAGCCAGAGCCAAAATGCTAAGGTGACCTACACGTCACATGGCTAGGAGGGTATGGGACCTCCGAGATAGACTTATCAGCCATCTAATCGAGATGAACTTATCAATCATCTGACTGAGATGGACTTAATAGTCATCTGACCAAGATGGACTTATCAGTCATTTGATTGAGATGGACTTATCAATCATCTGACTGGGATAGACTTATCAGTCATCTAACCGGGATAGACTTATCAGTCATCTGACCGAGATGGAATTATCAGTCATCTGACTGGGATGGACTTATCAGTCATCTGACCGGGATAGACTTATCAGTCATCTATTTAGAGAGTGAATTATTAGTCAATTGTTCAAAGAATGACTTACTAGTCATCTAATCCAGAGAGACTTATTAGTCATCTACCTCAGAGCGGGAGACTTATTAGTCACCTACTCAGAGCGCAGGACTTCACAAACATTTATTTGCACCTGCTTGCATGCATGAGTAGGGTTATTACTGCTAGGCATGCCTATTGTGACCTAGTAACATGTTATTACTTGTTCATGAGCATATTGAGTTTTCTTGTTGGGCTTTGGCTCGCGGGTGCTATGTGGTGCAGGTAAAGGCAAAAGAAAGCTGGACCATCCTTGAGTTGGAGAGCTTAGATGACGATGTGTACATATGCGGCTGCTCAACCGCCACGGCGGAGGGTTTAAAGAGGAACTAGGGTTAAACCCTATTTTGCCGCTTAGGTCAGTTGGTTGTAAATATTTTGTTGTAATAAACCTTTAAATTATATTTTTGGGATTCCAATGTTTATGGTAAACGTTTTAGTGAAACGTTGTATCTTAACCAAAAATTTTAACACTAAACCGCTAATCATACTTAGTTACACGATTATGGCCAAATGACTCGATTAGTGAGTTTAGCACTGTTTAAAAGGGCACACCATAATGGTCCCTGGAGTTTAGGGCATTACAATACCATTATAGTTATCAAAGTTAGAAGGAATAGCGGGGGTTTTGTGTTAAGTCAAACCCACTATGTTGAGAAAGTGCTCGACAAATTCAGTCATCTCAAAATCAAAGAGGCACATACACCATTTTATTCAAACATGAAGTTTGAAAAGAATGAAGGAAGAGCGGCGACTCAATTGGAATATGTAAGTGCTATAGGTAGCCTAATGTACATCGCTCATTAAACAAGAGCGGATATTTCATATGTGGTTAGTAAACTTAGTAGGTTTACTAGGAATCCAAGTATCAAGCATGGGAAAGCTATTGAGAGAATACTTGTTTATCTTAAGGGTACCTGTAACGCCCTAGTTACTCCAAGATTCGTTACTATGGACTTTAAATAGTGCTTAACTCGCTAAACGAGTCATTTGGTTTTAAACGTGCATCTAGGTGTTATTAATAGGCTAAGGTGAAAAATCTCGATCAAAAGGAATTGATATATTTTATTTAAAACATAAAACTGTACATGGGCCCATAAAAGTGTTTACAAAGTTATTTACAATCCAAAATGGTCATTACAGTGTAAAAATTACAACCCGCCGACCTAAGCGGCAAAAACAGGGTTAACCCCTAGTTCCTCTGAAAAACACCTTGGCCGTGGTGGTCAAGCGGCCGCATATGTACACATCGCCACCTAAGTTCTCCACTCAAGGTCGGATGAACTTTTCTTTCCCTTTACCTGCACCACATAGCACCCGTGAGCCAAGGCTCAACAAGAAAACTTATTGCGGCATGTATGTAATATCAATAAATAATTATGGTAATCATTCTGGGGCTTGCAGTCCAATCAGATAAATGAATATCAATAATGATTCTGGTAATTATGTTGGGGCTTGTAGCCCTAATTAGATAAGTAGCTAATAAGTCACGAACTTGAATCAAATAAGTAACTAATAAGTCACAAACTTGAACCAGATAAGTAACGAACTTGGGCTTCGCACCTTAAGCCATGTGACATTACGGTCACCTGAGCCTTTTGGCTCTGGGTCTAAGTAACTAGCCTTTAGACTAGACAAGCGCTTTTGTTTTCATCGAACTTAAGGTCGGTCAAGCATTTCATACTTATGCTGATAATGCTTATGTCGATTAGATCTAATCTTTTCAGCTTGCATTTAACATGCTAATACCGTTCTTAACTCACAGGTCAATTACATACGACCAGTGCTCAGTACTACTGCCGAACTTGCTGATTCTGACTAATAAGTCAGTACCACTCACAAGTAAGCAAGACTGCTAAGCATTTAAATGCAATCAATGTCCACATATAGAGCACTCAACATGTCTCATCAATAACCATGCATGTCACATACTGGGTGCAGTTTTTTTACCTCTGGTTCGAGCATGAAATAATAAAATAACGACCTTTGAGAACGATCAGTCCTTTGATCCCTTAGCAGTCATTTAGTCATAACCAAATATGAAATCCCATTAATAAAATGAACAATTAAAGGTTCCCAGACCAAAACCTAACCTCCGGGATGTCGAATTCTACTAAACCGGGTAGTAGGTTCGATCCCGAGCCCTTAGGTTCAAGTTTCTTTCACTTAAAACCCATTTCGGCCAAATTTCCCATTTTGAGCTGCGACCCCAGCCTTTAAGCCACAGCCCCCCTCTAGTCAGGGGCCCAAAGCCCTCTCTAACAACATTAGAGCCGTAGCACTCCCAACTGGCGTCGCAGCTCTAATAGCCCGGCATCACCATTTTCTCCTTCGCATAGTTTGAGCCGCAGCGCCCAAGAACAAGGCTGCAGCTCGACCATGAACCGGCTTTTTCCCCTATTTTTTTTCTCAAACCAAACACAACCAAACCTTCCTCAAATCAATCCCAAAATTAACCCCAATCATCACCACAACACAACCAACATTTGAACAACAAAACCCAAGCCTTGAACTATTCAAAACCACACTAAATACCCAATTCTATAATCAAAACTCTCAAGCTTTCAACCAAACCAAAAACAGAGTAAAACTCATAATTCAAGCTAAAGAACCTTACCTCAATCACGAATAACATCCCTTCTAGTAGCAGCAATTCAATCCTAAACTCTTAATCCTTAATTTCCAGCTTGAATCCTCAAATAAAGCTTCAAAAATCCAAAGGGAAGAGAGAAAGAAAGATGATCGTGAGGTAGAGGAAGGGAACTCTGTTTTGCTGTCTAATTTCTTCTATAGCCATCCAACATTGAACATATCTAATGGCCAAAAGACCAAAATGCTCCTAGGTCATTTAATTCCTTTTAAAGCCACCCAAGGGTAAAACCGTCATTTCTCATCTATCTCGTTAATCATAATTAACGTCCTCCAATTCTTGTTATTCCCAATATTCTCAAATAGTTAATAAATCATATCCAATTACCCTTTAATTCCCGGTAATGTACTAATCATCAAATTACCCCGGGACTCACCCCGAGCCCGGTAGATAACCCCGTTATGACCAAACCGCTAACTTGCATTCTAAGATCGTCTCATGACGAATAGCTCAAACATATTCACATAATAATGTGGCCTCATCCATACCTCACCAATGTGCATGAAAATATATAAATATGCCCTCAATGGGCCAAATCACCAAAATACCCTTACAATGAAAGGTGGACCCACATGCATGCAATTATCATCATATAATCATGCATTTAATCACATAATAGCATAATAAATCAATTATTTCCCTCTCAACCCCCTAATCCGGGCATTAAACCATATTAGGGAATTTAGGTCGTTACAGTACCAAAGAGTATAGTCTTCACTATACAAACTTTCCAAAGATACTTGAAGGATATTCTGATGCTAATTGGATATCGAGAATTGGAGATAATCTCTCCACCACCGGTTGGGTGTTTACTCTTTGAGGAGGTGCAATCTCATCGTGCTCTAAGAAACAAGCGTGTATATCACACTCAACCATGGAAGCAGAGTTCATAGCTTTTGCGGCAATCGATAAAGAGGTCGAGTGGCTTAGGAATCTCATGATGGATATTCCTTTAATCACGGATATGGTATCAACAATTTCAATACATTGTGATAGGCAATCTGCACTCGCTATAATATATAATAGTGTGTATAATGGAAAGTCAAGACACATTAGTCTAAGACATGAATATGTGAGACAATTGATTCAAGGTGGAATCATATCGATCTCATATGTTAAAACAAGTGAGAACTTAACGGATCCATTTAGAAAACCTCTTGTGAGAAGGTCAGTAAGTTCTACTTCAAAAGGGATGAGATTGAAACTCCTAGAATAATAGATTCACCAATGATGGCAACTCAACTTTCAACTTGTACAAATCAAGGGAAAGAGTTCAATGGGTAAGAACAAGTCATTGATAAGTGAATAGTTTCAACACTAAAATTTATGATGATTTCCATCCCAGATGGTTGGTGTTGGTTGCTACCGAGTTAGGGTTAAGCCTAGGGCTTTTAATGAAGTTCAGTTGAGTGTAACAAGCATCTATAAAAGTAGCAAAGATGCAGTAAGAACTTTACCTATGTGGACTTAGAGGTGGCGTCGCTTCTCATGGGAGTTGGAGTTTCTCCCCATAAAGTCCATGAAGAGATGAGCAAATGGCCATGATAGTGCTAAACGAGAAAGTGGGAAAAAAAAGATGTGGTGGAGGTGTGTAAGGTATCACCGGTTTTATCATATGGAATACTTGGTTCAAGCTTTAAGCTACTAATGATTTTGATGATACTTTGTGGTATTTTCACTAAGATAAAGTTCAAACCGAAAGGCACTTTATTTTATGCACAAAAATTGTTTGAGCTATAGAATGTGGCTTGTATTTAACAAAGTGGGGGATTGTTATGATTGGTTAAATACAAATGACAAAGTATTAAAATGCAAGCAAGGTATAAATACTTAGTAGAATTCACATAGTGAAGATGTGAATTTGAGTTTCAATTGAAGGCACTAATAAAATGCAAAATTGGATCCAAAGTGATACATAAAAGTATCTAAGGGTTCCCAAAAAAGTTTGGTGGCATTTGGAGCATTTTTTGGACCTTTGGAAGTGTCCAAAGTCAGAAAGGGTGGTGATACGTTGCCACCCAAGAGGCGACACATCGCCTGAAGCGTCGCCTGCTGTATAATGTGGACTTACATAAATGCTCCAAATTACGCGTTTTACAAGTCTAATCTTATTGATTGGACTTAATGACGGTGCCTATTGTATATAAGGGTCAAAAACATTGATTTGGAAGACTTGATCACTCTCTCCAATCTTTATTTACCCTATCTCTCTCTCTAGCTCCAAGAATCTCTAGTTTTCTCCAAGAACTCTCCAAGAAAGTGCTTGACTTAGAGAGTTGAAGGCTTGTTCAATCTCAATCCCCATTTCCTCAAGAGAAGGCTTCAAGCATCAATGGTGGCTGGGAAATAGAGTATTAGGACAGCATTCTACAATGGGTATAAGCCTTGGTTTGTGTATGGTTTGCTCAAAGGATTGTTCAAAGTGGTGAATTTGTCTAGGGTTTGAAGCTTCATCAAAACTTGAACAACACCATTGTTTTTCTTGGGTTTGCATGTTCTTTCTTAATCTTTTTTAAGTCTCTGTCAATTCAAAATTTGTGTAGATTCTATTTTTTGTGGTGGTGTTATCTCACTCTCTCCCAACATATAATACCCATAGTGGTTTGTAAACCATGTGAGACTATAGGGATTTTTTTTAATTGTTAATTAATTATTTCTTTTAATAAATGTTTAATAAAAAATTAGAAAAAAATCACAGAATAGAGAAAATAGAAGATTAGAAGAAGATGATGTCACCTCATCTCCTCAAAGCTTTCCTTTATATAGATATATAGGTAGGTTGTTTATTTATTTAAAATTTATATGACAATCATAAAAACTTAATAAAACTAAGCAAATGTGTATTACACGTTAGGGGTGAACATCAGACAGATTTCAAATTTTCGGGTTCATATTTATCGAATTCAAATTTAGCAAAATAGCCACCAAAACCCATCCGAATATACACGAATTTTCTACGAGTTTGAATTTCGAGTTTCGGGCGGATTTCAGATTTCACACAATTTGGGCCTCATGCCCAATTTTAATAGAAAATTACCATTTTAAAAATCTAAAATTCATTTTTATCACTCTTTTCAAACAACCACAATTTGGGTCTCAGCCCAATTTTAATAAAAAAAAAATTACCATTTTAACTGATAAAGGTGTTGGGCTATTTGCACTAAAATATTATTATAATACAACTAAAACTAATTTTTTTTTTTTACCATTTTTAAAAACAAAAGAGGTGTTGGACCTCAATCTAGGGGTTATTTATTCACATTAAAATTGTGCAATTAAGATATTCAATTTAAATTTCAAACTACAAACCTATAATAAAATAAATCCAAACTTATCAAGTAATAAAAATTCCAAAAAAAAAACATATTAACTACACTTTTCATTTCATCTCCTATAAAAAAAAACACATTAATTATCATGAGCATGAACTTTGGGATTTACTGACAGTCCAATGGCCAACATATTCCTTTGCTTAAACAATAGAGCATCAGGTTACTTGTATTAAAAAATCACATCATCATTCAACTATAAACAAATTCCCCACTACTAGGAACGCATACCCATAAACCATAGTTAAACGACATAAGACAAGTACATAGATACATCAACATTTAATTAAAACTTAAATTTTGAACAAAACTAAAGTAAGAAAAAACTAAATCAAAATCTATCTTCTCTGTAATGCCCCGAATTTCCTAATAAGGATTAGGATCTTGATTAGGAGGCCGGGAGGGCCATAATTGATTTATCATGGCATTAAATGATCATACACTTGTTAATGTGAATTATATTATTATATGATGATAAATGCATGCATATGGGTGTATTTATAATGATAAGGACATTTTGGTAATTTGGCATGTTGAGGGCATATTTGTAAATTGGGTGCATGTTGTAATTTGTGAATGAGATCTTATTATTATGGAGATATATTCGAGCTATTCAGCATGAGACGATCATAGATTATGAGTTAGCGGTTTTGTCATAACGGGGTCAAGTTTGGGGTAATAGAAATGTTTATTTGATGATAAATTTGGAGTATTTGAGATCAGGATGAAATTCTGGAAGTTTTGACTATAATGTCCCCGGGGGTGTTTTCGAGACCCCGAGCCTTAGGATTTATTTGAGGTTACTTAAGCTTGAAGTAGCTTGTCAGATAAGAACGTACGTTAGAAAATCTCTCTCTCCCTTTCCGATAGCCTATTTTACCATTCGAAGCTTTCTTAAAGGAATTTCGAGTTCTAGGAGTCGGAATCAAGCGAGGGTCGAGGCATAGCGATCCTAGGAAAGATTAGAAGCTTCTTAACCGAAGGATTTGACGGAAAACAACCCAATCAAAGGTAATCTAAGTTTGAAGTTTTGAGTTTTTAAAGTTTTTAAACTTAGAATTGGACTTTGTGGATTGTTGAGTTTTTGGTTGGTTTGAACCTTTGGTTTTGAGGGTTTTGGAACTTTGAGAAGCTTGGGAACTTTGATTTGATGATTGGGGAATGTTTAGGTATGATTTTGGAGGCTTTGGAGTGTTAAAAACACGTTTGGGAATGGCCCAGAGTTGGGGGCCGCGGCCCTGTTCTTGGGTTGCCGCGGCCCTGCTTTGAAGAAGCAGGTGGGAGTGTTGTACCTGCTGGGCGCTGCGGCCCTTGATGAAGGGCGTCGCGGCCCTTGCTTGAGGAAATTCTGGGGGCCGCGGCCCAAGGTGCTAGGGCTGCAGCCCTTGCCCTGTTTTCACCCTGTTTGCTCGTTTTGACCTCGGGAACTTAGCTATAGGCCTCAGGAGTGTTCCTACTACTTGGATTAGTTTGGATTGTTGTCCCAGAGGCTAGATTTTGGTTTGGTAACCTATGTTGATCATTTTATTGATGGTGTCCCATATTTGGTTATGATTAGGTGACCGCTAGGGGCTTAAAGGTTGATCATTCTCAAGGGTCGTTCTTATATTGGTTCTAGCTCGAATCTGAGGTAAGAAAACTGCACCCTGTGTATATGTGACATGCATGGCCATTCTTGATGCATGTTGGTTGATTATTAAGTATGACATGCATGGCTATTATTGGTGCATGTTGGATTGTTGAATATAATGCATATGATGCACAAGAAACATGTGAATAAGACATGCTTTACACATTGAGTATGATGTTGTTTAGAGCTTAAGTCTCTGTGTTCGTGCATAGTCCTAATTGTACTAGTACTTGTTAGGTAAGCATGCTGAATACCTTGTTATGGATATTGGACATATGATATATATTTGGTGGCATGGCTTACTTGTGTATGGCACTGGCTTATTAGTCATAATCGGCAATGGTGTTAGATCCATCTGTGAAGCTGTGATTTATTAGTCAAGTTCACAATGAGTTGAACACTGGTCGTGCTTTATTGACCTAAGAGTCAGAAATGGCATAGCGTCATGAACGCCGAGCCAAATGAAGATTAGATCTAATCGATATCAACATTGAATGACTCATATGGGGTATTAATGTTGGACTGACCGGAAGGTCAATGAAAATTATAAGCGCTTGGCTAGTCTGAGACTAGTTATTCAGAGCCAGGGCATACGGCCTCGGTGACTGCTTGTCACATGGCTAGGGAACGCTGTTCCACAGTTATGACTCTAGAGTCAGGAGGAAGGTTATGTTGGTGACTAATCGCCATGCACCTAACCTGTTAAAGCTAGTGAGATACTCACTTATTTGTTAAGCCCTGGTGATCCTATCGTCACATGGCTAAAGGGTGTTGTCCCATATTAGTGACCTTTTGATATCTGTTAAGCCCTGGTGATCCTATCACCACATGGCTAAAGGGTGTTGTCCCCATATTTGTGACTTTTGTGATAGTCACCTATTTGTTTGGACTGTTGGTCCTGAATAATTAATACAATCACTGTTGAAATTATATCATGTTATATTGTGTTTTCTTGCTGGGCTTCGGCTCACGGGTGCTATGTGGTGCAGGTAAAGGCAAAAGAAAGCTGGACCATCCTTGAGTTGGAGAGCTTAGGTGATGACGTGTACATATGCAGCTGCTCGTCCGCCACGGCCGAGGTTTAAAGGGGAAATAGGGTTAAACCCTGTTTTGCCACATATAATGGCCTGTTGTAAATATTTTCTTGTAACAGACTCTGAAATTATAATTTTGGGATCCCAGCATATATATATTAAACGTTCTAGTGAAATGTTACATCTTAACCAAAAATTTTAATCCCTAAACCTCAACAGATCTGCCTCGGCCTCTAACGCCTTACGTTCCTAACCCCAGCCAGATCTGCCTCAGCATCGACGCCTTGTCCCCAACCCTAACATCAGATTGGCCTCCGCCTCCAGCGCCTTTCATCCTCATCCTCGCCCAGATCTGTCTTCGCCTCAACGCTCTTCGTCTCTAACCCAGACCCAAGATTTGGTGCAAGTGATCCCAGCAGATCTGCCTCGGCCTCTAACGCCTTACGTTCCTAACCCCAGCCAGATCTGCCTCAACATCGACGCTTTGTCCCCAACCCTAACATCAGATTGGCCTCCGCCTCCAGCGCCTTTCATCCTCATCCTCGCCCAGATCTGTCTTCACCTCAACGCTCTTCGTCTCTAACCCAGACCCAAGATTTGGTGCAAGTGGTTCTATGAAATCTAAGCCAACCCATCTCTTACTTTGGGTGAATCTGGGAATGGGAAGTAACTTTGAAGGTCTTTTTTTCTTTTTCTTTTTCTCTATAGTTCAATCCTGTAAATGCCATTTTTTTTTCATAGTAAATATCTTTAGGGGTGGCAATTTGGGTCACGACACGATGACACGACACGACACGATTAAGGTAAACACGAACACGACACGTTTAATAATCGTGTCGTGTTCGTGTTTGAGTTTTTGACACGTTTAATAATCGTGTCGTGTTCGTGTTTACCTTAATCGCGTTGTGTTTTAATCGTGTCGACCCATTTAATAATCGTGTCGTGTCATAATCATGTCAGACACGATAACATGAATACTTTACATAGGTTTTCTGATTTTTTTCGTATAATTATGATTAATCGTGTCATAATCGTGTTATCGTGTTCGTGTCGTGTTGACCCGTTTAATAATCGTGTCGTGTTCATATTTTTGACACGTTTAATAATCGTGTTGTCGTGTTCGTGTTGACCTTAATCGTGTCGTGTCATAATCGTGTCGACACGAATCTGACACGTTTACACGAATTGCCACCCCTAAATATCTTAGTCACGAGGACGACAACATCTACGCAATGAAGTTAGGTGATAGATCCATTGGGTTTGATTGGGGACAAATATGGGGTCAGATTTGATTTTTTTTTTTTTTAAAAGGAAAGAAATTGGACATTTTGGTAACTATAACTATGCGTTGATTATTGAGTTAGAGTGTAGATGAAGGGATTGATTGCTTGAGTATGTTTGATGAACATATTGAGTTGACTGTTGATAAATGTATTTCGTTGTTGATTTGTGTTTTTGTGATTTCTGGGTATAAATGTGGGTTTGTTTGAGTATATTCATGAGGATATCAATGAACACAAATATTCATCATTGTGGTGATATAAATTTGTGTTTATTTTTGTTGTGTGTTTGATTGATCGATGATAAAAAAATTGGGTTTAATCTTATTTAGATTTTGCTGAAATTTGAGTTAATTAAATTTTATTTTATTTTGTTTAGTAAAATTATGTTATTTGTTTTTAATTTATTAAAATATAATTTGTTATTATTTTTTTAAATTTTATATAATTTTTTTATTATTTTTAATTTAATAATATTCTATTTCAAATTATTATATCGACTAATTTATAAAACTAGGGGCATTTTAGTCATTGAAAAATATGTTTGACCAAAATCTGGGCAAGGGTACTATTTTGATATGTTTTGCAAAAGACGGGGTTCAAATTGTCATTTAACAAAATACATGAGCTGATTAAGTATTCGGGCAAAACATAAGGGCCAAATTGATATTTTCCGTTTTCAAAATTAAAATATAGGGTCATCTTTAGATGTTCATACACATGCCAAATAAAACTTAGGCTTATTTTTCCAAATATTAAAGTTAATTAATCTCTGTCTCTATATGTATATTTTTCTAGCCAGAATATTTGAATGGATAGAGATAATTATATAATTGGGTAATTGAAGGGATAAATTCTTAATGTTTGTACTTTGTTATAATTTTGCGGCAATAATACCTAATGTTACCAAAATAGTAATTATATTACTACCTCTTTCGTTTTCTTTTCTTTCTGTTAATTACTGACTCAATGGACACGCACCAATTCCATATTGATATGTGTTTCTCTATTAATTTTAATTATGAGTTGACATGTGCCTGCTAAGTCAACAATTGACAGAGAATATGGATGAAGTAGTAACTAAAACATTGTTTTCGTAATAGAGTTTATACTTATTTGGACTTTGTATTTTGTCTCATTACCTAATACTTGTTTGAGATTTGTGTTTTGACAAATTACTTTTTGGACCCTGTGTTTTGTAAAATGGTTCAAATAGACTCTTAAACCCGATTTTGGCAAAAAAATTATTCAGAACAAAAGCACAATCATTCTGCTTAATAATTGTCTTGTCATATTTATTTATTTTTTCTTCATCAAAATTGGTTTTTAGGGTCTATTTTGAACAATTTTACAAAATACAGGGTCCAAATTTTTTTGTCAAAATATAGAGTTCAAACAAGTAATGAGACAAAGTACATAATATAAAAAGGTATAAACCATTTGTATTGGGTATTATTGCAAAATAAGAATTAAATAAATAACTACAACAAAATACAAATATTTGGTATGACAATTATCATTAGGTGGTGTTTGGTTTAATGAAATGGAATGAGAATAGTAATGATAATTGATTATGATGTTTGGCTTATTTATGAAATCAACATTGAAATTATAATTCTTCTTTTGTTTGATTTGGTATAGGAATAGAATGAAATAATACCTACTTTAATTTTTTATATATATATTTTAAAATATTACAAATTTAGGAAAAAAAAAAGAAGAACAGTCATTTCATTTGCTATTTATTGTGTCTTGTAATGGAAATCTCATTTTTATAGGTTGACTGTAGGAATAATAAAACTTATAGTGGAATTTTGATTACTATGCAAAGACTTTCCATAGGTTTACAATGCAAACTAAACAAAGTAATTATAATTTGTATTTCATTTCTATTTGCATTCCATCAAAACAAACATACCCTTATATAATTATTGCTTAATTAACTATATTTACACATTGACTTTAATTTATCACACTGTTGAGTTTTATGTCCGCAACCGCAACATTAATTACGTCATGTTTGGCTGCAGTAGTGTTTTCTTGTTCTACTTCCATGCACATGAATATATGGAATAATGATTTCATTGATAACGTTGATCCTTTATAATTATAATTTGATTCTAGTTATATATCATTGATAGGTATTATAATTATTTCTAGCATTTTACAAAAAATAGTCAACAAAAATAGATTAATACATTTGATCTGATTAACTTTACACAACTTATGACAGTATATTTCCCATCTCTTTTGCATTATACAAAAACATGGATAAATTTTGTTAAAAGAGAGGTGACTGTTTGATAGTCCAATCTTTCAAAGGAATAGTTAATAATAATTCACTATATATTTTAGAATAATTAATATTTTTGCCTCTGAAATTTTGACACTATCATACTTTTAAAATATACAAGTTGTTAAAATTTTTCCTTAAACTTTTATATTTACATAAACATAGTTATTTTGTTAGTTTCCGTTCCATTTTGTTGTTTAAACAATAATGTAGTATAAAAAATTAGCATTTTTGTCTTTCAAATTTTTACCTCTACCAAATCATGTTCACTTTTATAAAAAAATTAAAAATTTAATTTTTTATTAATTCTTAAAAAATAAAAAAAATACCTCACAAAAAAAATACTAAAATTTTAAAATTAATTAGCACATCATTTATTTCTTATTTAAAAATTCATTTAAATAATTCAAATTTTAAAAATTAAAAATATATATAAAATAGTATAAATTTCAAATATTCTAATTTTAAAAGAAAATCTAAATATTCAAATCAAATATACAAATCCTTTTCTCTCTCGAGTTTTAGATTTGTCATGTGGATAACTACATTAATAGTTTGTGAATTGATGAATTAATGGATTATATTGTTGATATTAGATGAGAAATTTGCATCTTTATTTTGTAAGTGAACTAGAATATATTAATTGATGAATTAATGGATTATATTAACCAAATATTTAATTTAGATGAGATACTGAATTTGAGTTTGTAAATATGAATTTATGAATATGAACAAGCTTAACTTTGGGTTTATTTAAGTGAGTTTAATTTTTTTTTTGTTTAACTTTTTTTAAACGGAATTTTAAATAATTTAAAGTTTTATTGAATTTTTAATAATTTTTCTTTGATTTTTTAGATTTAAATTATTTTTTTAAGAGCTAATAGAAAAATAGATTTTAAAATTTTTAAAATTAATTTTTTTAATAAAACAAAGAACAATTTGTAGGATCTTATTTATATACGTTTATATCCATGCTCCTTATAAATATATATTCAAAAAAATATACATAGTAGAAAACATAAAAACATACAAGCATGTGAATATCATTGCTATCCAAAAAATTGGCATATCTAACGTGGCACTAATCTTAAACACGCGGAGTAGACTGGGCAGACCCCTCGGCAGGTTGGTCGACATATACCTGCAGGGTATACGACAAGTTACTACTTGGCATGGCATCCAACAGTCGGTACAGGCTGGTCAGTATGACGAATAAACATACCTGCACGGGCGAAGACAGTTACACTCACTCTGTGCCTGACAGGCCTAAAAACTCGGTCAAAGCTCCTGAAGAGTAGGATAGCAACCACCTGCAAAAATATAGGGATTCTTTCCCATCAGTTACGCTCGAGCGCAACCCTTGGCAACAGTATCGGTATAAATACAAACTCTCCACCACAGTGGAGGGGGTTCAGAAAAGTAGTCTACCAACCAGCACCAGAAACATACCGAGCAACTTGGCTTGGTACTTAGCAGCGATTTCTGTCATTCTGTATTGTCTTTTACACCTAGAAATCTACCTGTATTCACTGGTTATCTTGTGTAATCCTTTAAGATTAATAAAATCTAAGAGGAAGTAAGTCATTACCAATTCTTGGGGCTGAAACTTTATAAATCCTGGTGTTCTTTATTATTTATTGCTCATCATTGCTAGTGTTGACGGTGAGAACTCGTCAACTAAGTTAAGTTGGAAAAATTATCAAATCAAGATCGCTAATTGGAAAGCTGTAAAAACAAAAACTCAAGAACAATGATGGAACAATAATGGAAAATTCAGTCTTTCATTCACACTCAAAACTCCGCAACAGTAAAATTTCCAACCCCCTTTCAGGTGGTCTTAGAGTTCATTTTATAGTAGGCTCTAATGGCCTTAGGTACATAGTGGTCCAGGGGACCAAGTGGTACATACGTACTGTGTCAGGGGAGTGGCTTCAGAGGTCGTGGTTGTACAACCTGTACAGGAGCATGTGTCAGGAGGATGTCTCCACTACTTTTCTGAAGCGTGGTGGCAGGCGTAGTGGCGCAAGAGGTAGTGGTGTCGGCTCTGACCTATGGCCGTAGACGTACGGACCATGATCCTTACCCCAGCAATCTCATTGGCACTGGTATCCGTACTTAGTACTTGGTCGTACAAATATGTCCCATTCGACTCGTACTGGATCTCCTAAGCATAGGGATCTCGAGGTGTAAGGAATGGGACCCTTGGTGTGAGGTGGAGATCTTGGGTCCTTGGTATGGGGTATCCGAAACCTCCTGAGGTCACTCACGAGTCTAAGCGATAGGCATGTGGCCCTGGAGGATGTCTAAGGATGCGTGGCGAGACGCTCTCCTTGCGACCCCCTTGAGGGCATGGCTCCCTAGCTATTCACAAGGTCGAGTGCGTTGTGGATGTGGCCCTCATGAGGCCAGGGGCGCCGAGACTCGCGAGGCCACTTGGGAGGCGTGGCCTAGGCATCTCGCGAGGCCACTTGTGTGGCGTGGCCGAGACCTCTTGCGAGGCCACTTGAGGGGTGTGGCCTAGGCATCTCGCGAGGCCACTTGGGTGGCGTGGCCGAGACATCTTGCGAGGCCACTTGGGAGGCGTGGCCTAGGCATCTCGCGAGGCCACTTGTGTGGCGTGGCCGAGACCTCTTGCGAGGCCACATGAGGGGCGTGGCCTAGGCATCTCGCGAGGCCACTTGTGTGGCGTGGACGAGACCTCTTGCGAGGCCACTTGAGGGGTGTGGCCTAGGCATCTCGCGAGGCCACTTGGGTGGCGTGGCCGAGACATCTTGCGAGGCCACTTGGGAGGCGTGGCCTAGGAATCTCGCGAGGCCACTTGTGTGGCATGGCCGAGACCTCTTGCGACGCCACTTGAGGGGTGTGGCCTAGGCATCTCGCGAGGCCACTTGGGTGGCGTGGTCTAGGCATCTCGCGAGGCCATGGGGCCGAGGGCATAGGCGAGGCCGTGGGGCCGAGTGCGTGGGCGAGATGGGTCTCGCGAGGCTACTGAGCCTTGGCACTTATGCCTTGCCAACGTGGTCCACTTGGCATCGACTCCACGAGAACCGAACCCAGACTTGTGTTGTGATGGCGTGATGGCTTCCCGAGACGACGTTGGCCTAGGGGCCTTGCCTCAGCCTCATACTTTCTATTGATGAGATTATGAGCATCAACAGCTAGGTTCTTGTCTCATTTATTGTTCATTGGTTGTCTAATTGAAAGTTCTCTAATTAATTAATTTGACTTTGCGTTAGTTGACCAAAAAGACAGTCAGTATTTTAGTGCTCTCATTAAGAGCTTAAGACAATCACATTCGAATTCCATTGCTCCAAGGATGGTAGTTTCAACAAGAAGGTCAAGTCAAGAGCTTCCGGAGCCCGAGGCTGAAGTCTCTCATCAAGTCCCATCAATGAGTAATTTGAATGGGTAGCGAAGTGATTTGCTGCCTAGGAATCCATCTAGTGTCGAGGGGCAAACCACTGGGCCCACTACACCAGGAAGCAGAGTTGCTACCTCCACTGGAATCACCCATGCAGGAACGTCAGATGGAGTTGCTGCAAGGGGCACCGACCAGCCAGGACCAAGAGCTGCAGGTCTTGGACGGTATGAGCCCCACGTAGATATAAAAGGACTTGACCCCAAAATCGATCAACTAAGGGAAGTCATGGGAAAGATGCAAGATCAGCTTGCCACCATGAACCAGGGGCGAGCCACCGCCCAGGAGGCCATTAATGAGGCTTTCAAAAAACGAAGAACAAATTTCCAATAATGGATGGATCGACGTGCCCGGGATGGTATGCTCGTCAGGAAGACATGGAGCGCTGAACTAGGGAGGTTGTTGAATCCATCCGCAATTACATACAACAGCAACAAACCCAAGGTATGGGAACTGCAACTGGAACTACTGCCCAAAACCAACAACGTCCTCTTGTTTTTGGTTTTGGTGAGGGTGTCATGCTGATTGGTAAAATATTCACGCAAGTGTATGTGGTCGTGTCAAGTAATAAATTCTGGAAGAACGGATATTGTCCCACAGAGACTATTGACCAATTACCAATAATCGTTCTTTACTTTCTATTTGGCAAGTAAAATCAAGATGAATAGATCTAACTATAAACACAATTTCAATAGCTAAAAACAAAACAATTAATCAAAGGATGAAAATCAATAATAAAAAGACTTAGGGTATTAACTTCATCAACTTTTCATTCTATTAATTTTATTAATCAGTTCTAAATTTCTTTCTTCCTATTCTAATAACTCGATTCCTATTCTTTTTCAAGATATAAGATCACAACCTATATCCAGATTTTCTACATCTCTGTGATAAACTTAAACATATAGTAGATATTAAGCATAGAAACCTAATTACCACACAAGTCATACAAGTACTTTCGTCCAATATGTAACCTATGTCTATATAACAATAGCATATTCAATTCTCATCTTTCCAATTTTGAATCAAAATCATAAATCAAGAAAATATTAATCAGATATTTACTAGCATTAAGTAAACATTTTATAAATTAGAATAAAGAAGAAGAATTAATAGAACATCACAATAACATTAAATAGAATTCCAAGTGACTACATTAACCCCTAGATAGAGATGTTTAGTTCATATTAGACATGACTAAAACGACAAAATAATTATTCGTATACATAAAAATAAAGAACTTGAAGAGGAAATAAAAAATATAAAAATGCAGAAAAACTTGTCTCAGAATCAAATTTTACTCTCTAAATTCGTAATTAAAATCTGACCTCAACCTAATTAAACCCTAAAGTCTGAATTTATACTAAAAAAACACAAATTCCTCTTTTTTCATAGGTGGGTCGTGACTTGGCATTTCCTAGGTCGCGACCCGTGTCTTTTTAAAGCACTTAAAATTTGGTTAACATATGCAGGCATCGCGGCCGCCTCTCCATGGACCTCCTGGGTTTGCCTCGGATTTCTACTAGCACCGCGACTCTATTGACCAAGTTGTGACTTTAATTCCTTTCAGCAACCCTTCAGCCTCTGACTTTACTAGAGTCCCCACCCTTAAGCCCATGTTGCGGCTTTAATTCCATTTTTTTTCTTCAGATTTTAACCTTTTGACATCCTTTGTTCATCAAAACTTATTATTATTACTCATCCTTAGCGCCAATTTGAGTCAAACAACCACCAAAAGCTCCATTTTCCCACCATTTCCTCTTCTTTTAGCATTTAATTCATGATTCGGCGCACCGACCTACAACAAAGACAAAAAAAAGTGTAATATTGCACAAAACAAACATGAAGACTCAGGATTACCACAAAAACACATTCTAAAATGACACTAAAATGGAGTTATCACATGCATGGACCAGAGACTCAACCTTAGAATGGGAATCAGGGTCCAACCAAGAGTCATAGATCTGGTCGGGGCGCCCAAGCCAACAACATCAGGCGACCCTTACTAGCTGATGAACGGGTCCTCCTAAGCCGCTACATGGGATAGGACCAAGCAGGAAACTTTCGGCCAAGATCTCAAGGTAGTGGTCGTGATAGAAATCCTAGTGCTGCGGGACGGGATGGAAACCCCCGAGCACCAGCGCCGAGTAAGAGTGGTCAGCCCCAAAACTACCAGCAACAACCTGGTCAGTACAAACAGCACCAGGAATACTAACCAAGATCTCAGAGAGAGGAGTCAGAAGTTAGTAGTGCATACAGACCCCATTATACTGATGGGTATGACCATGATGAGGCAGTGAGCCAAGTTCGCCAGCAAAAAGATCGAGGCCAACAGAATAAAGGGTCAGAGAGGTAACCAACCCGAAAGATCGTTTGTCCCACAAGGGCAGGATATCCCAAACAACCAACCACCCCGAGGTGGAGGGTTTCAGGAAGTACCTCTAGCACCAGGCCGAGCAGACAGCCAGAATGCAGGGGGCAGGCCTCGACCAAACTCTATTTTCAACTAAATGGGTCCCATGGGAGGTGAAGACCTTCGGGATGCTCTTAATCGTAGCAGGGATAATCGAGATTCGAACAACATAGCTCTGTCTCAGCCTGTTTGGGACCCGAGAATGGATGAGGTCCGTAATGCAGCATAACCCCAGGCAGCTGCAAACCCTAACATCCAGGCCCAGCTAGATCTATTAACCTGACTGGTAAGGGACTTGACAGCCCCCAAGTTAATAGATATTGAAATGGAGAGGCAGAGAGGTTCCCCATTTTCTAAATGTATTAATCAGCTGCCCATACCTGTCAAATTCAAGATGCCAACATGGAAGATGTACACTGGACTGGAGGACCCAATATCCCATGTTCACAACTTTGAGCTGCAGACTAATCTACATGGGGTTTGGGATGATGCCAGGTGTAGGATCTTCCCAGCCACCCTGTCAGAAATCGCCCAGGAATGGTTTTTCAAGCTACAACCAGAGTCAATTACATCATGGGATGGATTTGTACGCATATTCTATTCCCAATTTTCTTCGGCAATGCCCCTTCCGGCCGAGCCGAATGACCTGGTGGACAGAAAACAAAGAGATAATGAACCTTTGAAGGACTACATTCAACGTTTTATGTGGGAAGTCACTAGAGTGAAATCCCTTAATGATGACGGTAAATTGATAGCCATCAATTCAGGAATCAAAGTAAAGAATCTATTCTGGAGCAGTTTGAAAAGGAAGTTTGCACGAACCACCCAGGAGTTCCTTGATCGGGCAGAGGAATTCATCAAGCTTGAAGAAGTCGAGCGAAAGGTAGATAATTTAGCTCAAACAACTGCTGAGCAGGGGAAAACAAATGCTGGGAATACCACCAACCCGGCAGAGGGAGGTAAGAATGGGGCTAAGAACGGTAAACACAGTAATGGGGCTGGAAGTAGCGATAACCAGAAAAACAATAAGAAACCTAAGACTACCGAGCAGCCCAAACCACGAGAATATATCCCTAAGTTTACTACTTACTCTATAACGCCCTAATCTCTAGAGACCGTTACGGTGTACATTTTAAACAGTGCTAAACTCGCTAATCGAGTCATTTGGCCATAATTGTGTAACTAAGTATGATTAAAATTTTTGGTTAAGATACAACGTTTTAGGGCTGATCATTGGGCGGGTTAGTCGGGTTACAAGGCATTTTTACCCGTCCAATGTCATAATCGGGTTAGCAAAAGTGAACCCGTAACTTGCCCAATTAAGAAAAAAATAAATTTAACCCGTCCAATAGTTTGGGCGGGTTGGTCGGGTCAACCCGCCCAAACCGAAGTGGTATTTTTTTTTTTTTTTTTACATTTTTGTAGTTTTTTTTTTCTTTTGAATACTAGTACTAATAATGTGAAGTTTATCTTTTTAAGCTTAAAACAATATTTTAAATTTAGAGTAAAAAAATAAAACAAAACTTAATTAATTTATATATTTATTTGAAAAAATTTCTTATATATTAATTGGCAATATATTAATAATTGCATCAACATTAAAAATATTAAACAAAGTAACAAACATATATCATTAAAATGAAAAAAAAAATTAATATAGTCCAAAGTCCAATTACAAACCAAAGTCCAATTACAAATATAAATTTAATTAAGTATATATAAATTTAATATATTTATTTAAATGTATTAAAAATAATAAATTAATAATAAGTTCTTAATTGGGCGGGTCGGGTTATATTGGCCGGGTTGATAATTATTTTCAACCCGCCCAATGTAACAATTGGGCGGTTTATTCGAGTTGCGTTTTTTGGCGGTTTTTTCGAGTTGGTTTGGGCGGTTTATACAGGTTGGGCGGGTTGTAAAAATTTCTGCACAGCCCTACAACGTTTCACTAAATTTTTTACTATATACATTGGAATCCCAAAATATAATTTAAAGGTCAATTATAAGAAAATATCTACAACCAGCCGACCTAAGCGGCAGAATAGGGTTTAACCCTAGTTCCTCTTTAACCCCTCCGTCGTGGCAGTCGAGCAGCCGCATATGTACACATCGTCACCTAAGCTCTCCAACTCAAGGATGGTCCGGCTTTCTTTTGCCTTTACCTGCACCATATAGCACCCGTGAGCCGAAGCTCGGCAAGAAAACTTAATATGCTCATGAACAATAATAACATGTTACTAAATCATAATAGACATGCCTAGCAATAATAACCTTATTCATGCATGCAAATAAGTCCAAATAATGATTGTGGATCCTGCCCTCCTATATGGATGACTATCAAGTCAATCCTAATAAGATGAATGATTAACACTTTGAGATTCTAATAATATGTTGGGGCTTGTAGCCCTAATCAGATGAGTGATTAACACTTTGAGATTCTGATAATCATGTTGGGGCTTGTAGCCCAAATCAGATGAATGACTAATGAGTGAATCACAAACTTAAACCAAATAAGTCGCTATGGAGTCACGAACTTGAATCAGATAAGTGACTATGGAGTCACAAACTTGAACCAGATAAGTGACTAAGGAGTCACGAACTTGAACCAGATAAGTGACTATGGAGTCACGGACTTAAATCATATAAGTGATTATGGAGTCACGAACTTAAGCCATGTGACGTTACAGTCACCTGAGCCTTTTGGCCCTAGCTCTAAGTAACTATCATATAGACTAGACAAGTGCTTTTATTTTCATCGAACTTAAGGTCGGTCAAGCATTTCATGCTTATGATGATAATGCTTATGTCAATTAGATCTAATCTTTTTGGCTTACGTTAAGCACGCTAATACCGTTATTGACTCATAGGTCAATTCCATACAACTAGTGCTCAGTATTACTGCCAAACTTGACTAATAAGTCACAGCTTCACAGTCAATATTGACACCGTTGCTGATTCCTGACTCGTAGGTCAGTTTCATTCACAAGTAAGCAATGCAACCAGGCATATATCATGTAACGATCCAAAATCACTAATAAGGCTTAAGGGCCTTGATTAGTGTGCCGGGAGGGCACGATTGGTTTATGTGTGAATTAAATAGTTTAATGCATGCTTTTGTGATAAGTATGCTTGTATGGTTATATGAATATATATGTGAAATGCATGTCTACGAGTATTAGTATGCATGTAGGCCCTGTTTAGGCCCCATTTAGCTTAAAGGGTATATTTGTAATTTTAGCTCGTTGAAGGCGTAGATGTGATTATATTTTATAATTGTGAGGACCTGGGTAAATCTGCAGCATGCGACTTGAGGCGATCCTAGGGAGCTAGTTAGCGGGAAAGTCACAACAGGACCTAATATTTGACTTGGGGCAACTCAAGGAGTATTTCGAGTATTAGATGGTTATTCGGGTTATCAGGTTATGAATATAAATAATTGGAAATATATTTGAGGTTAGAAAGCTTAGGTGGGAATATTGGGGAATTTTACCATTTTGCCCTCGGGGACGTTTTCAGTACCCCGAGCCTCGGGATTGACTTAATTGCTTAAGGATAGATAGAAAAAACTTAGAAAGTGGTGGAAACATCAAGAACCGACCCTTCCCTCTCCCTTTTCTTCTCTCTCAAGGAAAACTACAAAAAAACTAAGGGAATTAGGTTGGAACACAGAGAATTGAATGGAAGATTAACTTAGTGGAAGCTAAAGAATCTAACTAGGAACTGAGGTAAGCATTGAATTACATTTTTGATCAATTGATTATGTAGTTTTGGGGCTGGATTCTAAGAGTTCTTAGGTTCTTAACTTCAAGGTTGAATTAAGGCAGAAAGCTTGGGTGTTAGCTCAGTAATTGCTTGGAGGATTGAGTCTTCAGTGAAGGTAAGCTCCAATTTATGATATAGTGTTTGAATTCTGAGTTTTTCTGACTGTTTTTAGTGTTCTTGAGTGTGTGGGTTTCAGAAATTAAAATGGTGTTGTGATGAGTTTCTAGACTAGGTTTTTACTTGTAACGCCCCAACCCCAGGGACCGTTACGGTGTGCCTTGTAAACAGTGCTAAACTCGCTAATTGAGACATTTGGCCAAAAACGTGTAACTAAGTATGATTAGCGGTTTAGGGATTAAAAACTTTGGTTAAGATGTAACGTTTCACTAGAACGTTTAATATATACATTGGGATCCCGAAAATAATGTTTCAGAGTCTATTACAGAAAACATTTACAACACGCCGTTCTAAGCGGCAAAACAGGGTTCAACCCTAGTTCCACTTTAAACCTCGGCCGTGGCGGACGAGTAGCTGCATATGTACACGTCATCACCTAAGCTCTCCAACTCAAGGATGGTCCAGCTTCCTCTTGCCTTTACCTGCACCACGTAGCACCCGTGAGCCAAATCCCAGCAAGAAAACACAATAAAGCATGATATAATATCAACAACGATCATAATAACCATTCAGGACTATCAGTCCAAGCAAATAGGCGACAATAGCCAAAAGTCACAATAATGAGCATCGCTCCTTCTAGCCATGCGACGATAAGGTCACCAGGGCTTAACCGATAAGTGATTCTTTCTTAAGTTTGATTAGGACAGGTGCAAGGTGATTAGTCACCAACATAACCTTCCTCACGACTCTAGAGTCGAAACTATGGACAACGTCCCTTAGCCATGTGACAAACGGTCACCGGGGTCATATACCTTGGCTATAGTCATCTGGTCGTAGACCAGGCAAGCGCTTATAAGTTCTTCGACCCTAGGGTCGGTCTAGCATTAATGCTGTAGAGCCATTCAATGCGTGATTCTCGACTTTAGAGTCGGTCCCTGACTAGTCAGTGTCATTCACAAGTAAGACATGCCACCATTCATATATCTCATGTTCCATATCCATAAACGAGGCATTTAGCATGCTTACTAAACAGGTATTAGTGCTATTAGGACCATGCATAAACACAGAGGCTCAAGCTCTGAACAATATCATACTCAGTATATAAAGCATGTCCCAATCACATGTTTCTCATGCATCATATGCAATATATCCAGCAATCCAACATGCACCAATAACAGTCATGCATGTCACGTTTAATAGTCAACCTACATGCACAAATAACAGCCATGCATGTCACGTTTCATAGTCAACCAACATGCATCAAGTATAGTCATGCATGTCATACATAATAATCAACCGACATGCATCAATAATAACCCCGCATGTCATACTCAATAATCAACCAACATGCATCATAATATCCATGCATGTCATACATAATAATCAACCGACATACACCAATAATAGCCATGCATGTCTCATATACACAGGGTGCAGTTTTCTTACCTCAAAGTCGAGCTAGAACGATTAAAAGAACAACCCTTGAGAACGATCAACTTTTAGTCCTTTAGCGGTCACCTAGTCATAACCAAATATAAGGTATCATCAATAAAAATGATCAACTTAAGTTCCCAAATCAATATCTAGCCTCCGGGACATCAATCCCCACTTAACCGGGTACTAGGACCATCCCCGAGGCCTATGGTAGACATCCCTAGGCTAAAAACACAATTTTGGTCAAATCTACCCTAATGGGCCGCGGCTCACCACAGCCATGCCGCGGCTCACCCTCCTGACAGAGCCATTTTCACCTTTAGAGCCAACACAGGCCGCGACTCATTTCGCAAATCAGCCAAGAAACCAGCACGCACCAGCCAACTCTCCCCTGCGTTTTCCCTTGGAACCAAGCCTTCAAACCAGTTCCAAACCTTCTCCAAACACACAATTAAACCTCTAAACATCACCCATAACTCCCCCTCATCAAAACCCAACCAAACACACTCAAAAACTCCCCTTGATTCCCACTTTCCACATCAAAAACCTTAAGTTGAAAACCAAAAGGAAAATAGAGCATAACCTGAATTCAATGGCTAGAACTCACCTTAAAAATGATTTTGAATCCCCTTAAATGTCTGAATCAAGTTCCCTAGCTCCCACCTTTGATCTCCTAGCTCAACTCCTCAATTTGGGCTCTCAAAATTCAAAGAAAAGTGAAGGGAGAAGCTTGTACGGGAAGAGAGGAAGAAAGAGGAAGATAGGCTCTGTTTTATTTTCATTCCACAGCCTTCTAAAATTCCCTTAGGCTGATATAAATCCTTAAGGTCAAAAGACCATAATGCCCTTAAGCCAAATAAACCCCTTTAAAGGCTTCCAAGGGTAAAACCGTCATTTCCCGCCTATCTCGTTAATTATAATTAACGCTCTCCAATTCCCGCTATTCTCAATATTCCCAAATACCAATAAATCATATCCCATTACCCTTTAATTCCCGGTAATGCTCTAATCATTAATTTCACCCCGAGACTCACCCCGAGCCCCGAACTTAAACCCGTTATGACTAGACCGAACACTTACATCACATGATCGTCTCATGTTGATTAGCTCGAACCAATCCACCTTATAATGTGGCTATATTAATTAATCACAATCACGCACCCAAAATATACAATTACGCCCATAGTGGCCAAATTACCAAATTACCCTCATAATTAACATATAAGCCCATATGCATGCATTCACCATCATATAATAATATAATCCACGTAAACATGCATATAATCATTAAATACTATAATAAATCAATTATGGCCCTCCCGGCCTCCTAACCAAGGTCCTAAACCTCATTAGGAAATTTGGGGCATTACAACTATCCCCTCCTTACAAAAATTTCGTCCTCGAAATTTACTCAACAACTCCGAACCAGAATTCCACTCACTGGATATAAATTTCCTTAAGTCATTTCCTGACTTCAGTATTTCGATTGCCTTACCTTAACCCAAGGTACATTTTGCTCAATAGAACCTCATTACTTATGTCACAATCTGAATTGGGTATTCCTTACCGGAATACTTAACCTAACCTTTAGATCCTTACAACTCAATTCATAGGTTCCTTCGGCCCATGCCCACTGCATGGAAGCACATAACTCACTGTATACAACTGCCAGTGCCAAAAGTAAAACTGATTCAGAGTCACCCTGTTCAGACCCATTCAGGATCCAACTGCTGAAACAAACTAGGGCTTAACTTAAACTGGGGTTTCCTCACCCATTTTCCCATAATGATACCTTAGAGAAAACACATTCTCCTACTTGGAATTCCACATTCCAACTTTCCAGTTCAATAATACTATTCTGAGACATGAGCAACCAAAATTAAGCTCCAGCAATCTCATAAATCCCCTGAACCACCTCAGGATCCAAACATATATATATTACCTCACTCATCTTATAAGATGTTCCTCCAATAATAATTGGATAACCCTCTCTCTCTGATTTACCACTAGTCTGAGAGTGATAATCTGTACTGAGTTCCATTTATATATTCATCGCCTTCCAACCCTTCCAAAACTTGGAAGTCACAATAAAGTCTTCATCTGATAAGATAGACCTTGAGTTCACGAAGGATCTCTATCCTTCTCACAAGGAGACTCAAATATTGACCAGCTGTACTATTTACCTATCATTACCGATAAAATAAACTCACTTGGACTACCAGTCCACAATGACTTAATACCCATTTCATACCGATCCATCAACCTGGGAATCCCACCGCGAAACTCATCGCGATGCTCACTTATTCCCACTATGAAATATCCAAAGGCTGTAATGGCCTTGCTGTTTCCTGACATTCTGTCTCAATCTGTTAACAGGTTAAGAGCTTACACGTGCCTCAATATATGCTTCTTCATCCCAGGCCATCACTATAAAATTTCCATATCATGCTACCCTTTCACAATGCCTGAATGAAACTAATAAAAGAGTAACATGAAATTCATCCAGAATCTCCCAGTTAATCTCAATATCCATCGGATCCCAAGTCCGATCTCTCTATATCACCATAAATTCATGTCTGTCACTATACAACCTTTAGCTAATCCAGCTAAAGCTTCCCATTCAACCTTGCCCGTTTGTGGCTCACTTAACCATCTTTCCTTTTATCTTTCTTGAGATAATAATCTCAAACAATAAACTGGCCACCTGGCCCGCCAGAAACTCTACCCATTCCTGGTCAGATTCTTTAATGAACATGTTGCATAGGCAATCACTTTTCTCTATCTCTAGGATGTCATAACAATCCTCTAACTGATCTTGGTCTATAAAGACCCAGCACTCTCTCCCCAAGGCACCTGAAATATCTTTACTATCCATGGACACTCCTGTCCCCAAGGCACTCTTCACTCTTAGCAATTCTCCGCAGAGAAAACACCACTATTCCATCATCCAAGACGATCATAAATCCCATTCAAGTTTACCCTTGAATGCACTATTAATCTGATTCACAAACACTAAGCATCAAACCAATTCTCAAGATACGCTCAGCACTCGCAGTGCTCTAATCTGATACCAGCTCAATCCTTTACATAATTTTCTCACTCTGATCTCTAACTGGTCTTAACCAGATCCAAGATCCACCTTAAAAGATTCCATCTTACTCAGCAACTAACTCTTTAATTCTTTAACTCCACCGAGCCACTCAACACAATACTTACATCTCATTTTATTTCTGGCACTAACCCAATCACCATTCTAGTCTCTTCTCATAAAAAGGAACCCTAGCAAACCACCTGGGAACACATATTTAAAAACCCCACAGACTAATTCAGTCTGTCCTGACCTCACTAACACAAACCAAGTGGTATCCACCACGCTAGCTAAGAGTTCCAGGCACCTCCCTGCACAAACTCTAGCTCTCACATCTAGTATCATAAACATATCAAATCCACACACAGTACCAGTTGCCACAAGACTTTCCGCTCACAAGCCCAAGAATACTACACTTCCCTTACCATTGATTTGATTATTGTTATTGGTTGATGGATATGTCATGTTGAATAGCTGAGTGTTGGTTTGTTGATTCTCTGGTTACATCTATGAACTATGTGATAAATGTGGTATGCTAAGTGTATGAACATGCTTTAAGGGTTATTCAATTGTTATCATTGTTTGTGTTGCAACGTTATGTTTTCTTGCTGGGCCTTGGCTCATGGGTGCTACGTGGTGCAGGTAAAGGCAAGGGTAAGCTTGATCAACCCTGAATCGGAGAGCTCTGAAGGAAAAATGTACATGATCAGCTGCTCGGCCGCCACGGTTGAGGAAAAGACAGGAACAAGAGGACCATAAATGTCTGTTTTGCCCTTAGAGTGGCTAGTGGTTGTTTGTACCCTGGAAATTTTGTAAACTGACTTTTAAACACTGTTTCGTTTGGGATCCTCTGTACAAAACGTTTAATTATATGAAATGTATATTTTATGACCAAAACCTTTTAACCCTAGTTCATTAGTGATGTCAGTGACATGTTTTTTAACTAGATGACTTGGTTAGCAAGTCCCGCACCTTTATAAATACACAGTGTAACGGTCTTGGCTACCCAGGGCGTTACATATCATATGTCAAATATCCAAATGTAGGGCTCCACTAGCATAATTATGATCATGCACATTTACAGAGACTCAAGCTCTAATCAATCTCATATTCAATATTCATGTCATGCCCTAATCACATGTATCTCATGCATCACATGCATCACATACTGGGTGCAGTTTTCTTACCTCTGGTTCGAGCGAGAAATAATAAAATAACGACCTTTGAGAAAGATCAGTCCTTTGAGTTCCTTAGCAGTTACATATTCATAATCAAATATGGGATTCCATCAATAAAATAATTCATAAAAGGTTCATGATCTAAACCTCTCTCCCGGGACCTTGAATCTTACTAATACGGTGATTACGCCCAAACTTGTCTTCACAAAGCGGTTGTTGTAGTGTAGTATGGGCAGTCGTGTCCACAGAGAGATATCTTAATCAAAAGGTGATTAGTAGAACTAAAGCACAAACAGTAAAGAAATCGTTGGTGGTTTTTGAGAAAATGTTGAAAATAAAATTGGTTGAAAAATTCAATAACAAAAGTGATAAGGTTTCAAGAATCACCTATATGTTTGGCTCATTTATTTGGATTCTGATTCACACATATAACACAATTAAATCGTTCACTTCCCAACAAATTAATCGGAAGATAAAACATGAAGAACATATATAATAAAATGTATTCGAGTAATAACAATTCTCACATTAGGAACATAGAAAATAATCTTATGAAAAATCTAAGAATGACAATATACCTTATTGGCAATAATGCAATAAAAGACTAATCATAAAATTATAATATCAATATATTTGTACTAATCATATTCACATAGAAAAAGCATGACTATTTCTATATAATACTAAATAGATAAATATATTGATATAGAGATAGAGAAAAATAGAAGAAAAATATATTACTCAAATGTATAAACTTTAAGCATTTGGTGAATCAAAACACAAATAAATTTTACCTTGCATATAGGATTATCTTTTACCTTATCTAGGAAACTAGCCAAAAATGCTAGTCATTCTCACAATAATCTAAAGAGAAAATATGAGAAGAGATAGACAAAATAAGACTAAAATTTACTATAGTTTTTGCCAATGAAAAATTACACACCCAAATATGTACAAGAGATCCCTTTTTATAGTGTTTTGGGGACACAATTATAACAAAAAAATCAAAATGATAAAAGGAATTTCAAAGCTGGTCGTTGACTAATAAATGAGAATATCATTCTTTTTAATGCTATTAATTGAAATAGGAGTCCAAAAATGTTGCATTCAGCAACACATTTTGTGTAATTTGGCCACATGTCAAGCTCATAAAGGGAGGTAATTATGGGATCATGCATGGAAACAAATAGATTGGAAGAGTTGAAGTACGCATGGAGTGGAGCAATCTGGGTGCATGAAGCTCTTGGACTGGGCCTGCTAAAGACTTGGGCTCCTCTTCTTGTCTACCATTTATTTCATCATTCTTCCAAATACACCACTTTTCATCTCTTTCTTTCTCAATTAATTATTTCTTTTTATTTGTATCAAAATGCACATAATTTCTGCAAAATAAAACAAATTAAATTCAAACTAAATATTTTCAGTTGTAAAAATATTTTTCATTAATTTCCTGAAAATATTAATTAAAATTTAATTTAATTTAACATTTGAGATCAATAAATATGCATTTTTTTTACCACCAATCATACGGTTAGTAAATTCAATCCGAGCCTTAAGAATTGAAATCCCGAGCCTAAAACCCTTGAAAAACCCTTCTTAGTTCAAATAGGAAGGGCAGGTCGCAACTTGGCTTAGTGGGTCGCGACTTGCTCTCAAAACAGAGAGCACTACCAGGAGAAACAGGGGAAGGCCACGACTTGACCCAAGCTGAGTCGCGACGCGCCTCCCCCACTAAGCCCAGGGAGCCTCTGACTTGGGTCCAAGTCGCGACTTGGCCTATTGAATCGCGACTTGACCCCATGAACCCAGCTTCCCTTGCCATTTCCTCCATTAAAACCAGCCAAAAACCTTCACCAAACCTCCATTAAACCAACCCAAAATCAAAACCAAGCATCCACACATCATATCCACTAGTTTAACAACAAAATCTAAGCTTTGAATCATTTAAAACCTCATCAAATTTCCTCCTATTCAGTCCAAAGTACCAACTAAAATCCAGCTGGAAAAATAGAGCATAAACCAAAAAACTTGAAATAAAACCTTACCTTAAACTTAGAATTAAACCCCCTTCAATGGCTGAACATAAACCTAGAACCTCAAGTTTTGATCTCCTAGCTTGAATCCTCAAATTGAGCTTCAAAAATTCAAAGGGAAGGAGAAGGAGAAGGATGATCGTGGAAGAGGAGAAAGGGTCTCTGTTTTTGGCTTAATTCTTCTACAGCCATCCTAATTTAAACATATCCCTTGGTCAAATGACCAAAATGCCCCCAAGCCTATCTTCTTTCCTTAACAGCCCCAAGGGCAAAATAGTCATTTCCCATCTAATCTCGCTAATCATAATTAACGTCCTCCAATTCCTGTTATTCCCAATATTCTCAAATATTAATAAACAATATCCCATTACCCTTTAATTCCCGGTAATGAACTAATCATCAAATTACCCCGAGACTCACCCCGAGCCCGAAAATTAACCTCGTTATGATCAAACCGCTAACTTGCATTCTGAGATCGTCTCATGCTAAAAAGCTCAAAAAAATCCACATATAATGTGGTCTTATCCATAAATCACCAACATGCATGAAAATATATAAATATGCCCTAACGAGCCAAATTACCAAAATGCCCTTATAATGAAAAGTGGACCCACATTCATGCATTTTTCATCATATAATAATATAATCCACATAATCATGCATATAATCATTTAATGGCATAATAAATCAATTATGGCCCTCCCGGCCTCCTAATCCAATCATTAAACCTCATTAGGGATTTTGGGACATTACATACTCCATCCTGTTGGAGCCCCGTGCAGATGTTTTCAATGCTACACATGCAGTTGTACCGTACAGAAGACCCCTACCAATGAGGAAGGATGTTAAAAAACGGGATATGACTAAGTTCTACCGGATTCACAATGACTATGGTTATCAAACCAATGAATGTAACCACCTGAAAGAGGAGATAGAATTCCTCATTCGACAAAACAATGCCCATCTGAAGAGGTATGTACGGTTGAATGCCGACCAACATCCTCAACAACCTCCTCAGCAATAGTCTCAACAGTATCAAAGCAAGCAGCCTCTCCAACCAGCGCCAGTTGTTGATCAGCTAGATATGATTTGTGGTGGACCGCATTTGGTTGGCAACTCCGACAAGGCTCGAGAGACATATGCTTGTTCCCTTAGGCACGAGTAGGAGGAAGATTTACTGGGTGTCCAAGAGCGTACTCCCAAACATCCTCGATACGAGTGTGAGCCTATCACATTCAGCGAGGAAGACACAAGTCACGTACATCATCCTCATAATGATCAGTTGGTAGTAGAAGTGCAGATCGCCAACATGATCGTAGCCTGAACGATGATTGACCATAGGTCTTCTGCCAACATTCTATTCAAGAGTACCCTAGAGAGGATTGATTTAAGCATCAGGGATCTGGAACCATGCGAGCAGTTGCTGTATTATTTTATAGGGAATGGCATGGCCCCAGCAGGAAGCATAAGGCTGCCCTTGACGGTAGGGACGACACCTAAGAGCAACACTGTAATGGCTTTGTTTGTGGTAATTGACATCCCATCTCCATACAATGCCATGATAGGCCGAACAACCCTATATGACCTCCGAGCAGTCACTTCAGTCTTCCATCTGCTCATCAAATTCCTGACCCGGGTAGGTATAGAATGTCTCAAGGGGAACTAACTGGTGGCCAGAGAATGTTATAATTCATTAGTCAAAAAGGCAGGGAAGGCAGTCTGTACCGCACAGCCAGCAGGGCCCAGTCACTAGAAATAAGATGCAGCCCAAAATGGGGGTAAGGACATAGACCCTTGTTTTGAGGATATTGATACAGGGGTGGGTTTATTCGAAGAATTAGAAGAAGTCCCACTTGACCCAGAACACCCAACCATGGTTGTCAAGGTAGGGAAAGGGTTGTCTTGGAACATAAGATTTGCCTTGATCTAGTTCCTATAAGACAACCAAGATGTATTCGCCTAATCCCATGACGATATGGTGGGGATCTGCCCTACCGTTATAAGCCACACCCTCAACATAGACATTGAACACTTCAAGCCTGTACAACAGAAAAGAAGGTTACTGGATCCAACGAGGGCAAAGGCATTGAAGGAAGAGGTGGAGAAGCTTCAAAACAACAACTTCATTAAGGAAGCCTTCTACCCAGTATGGGTGTCCAATCCCGTATTGGTACCGAGGCCTAATAACGAGTGGAAGGTGTGCATAAATTTCATAGATTTAAATAAAGCATGCCCAAAAGACTGTTTCCCACTTCCGAGAATTGACCAGCTAGTGGACACTACAACCGGCCACGAAATCTTAACCTTTATGGATGCCTACTCGGGGTATAACCAGATAAGCATGCATCCACTCGACCAGGAGCACACCAGCTTCTGCACAGATGTGAGGCTGTACTGCTATATAGTTATGTCATTCGGCCTAAAAAATGCTGGAGCCACGTATCAACGACTAGTAAACCGTATGTTCAAAGAACAAATAGGAAATAACATGGAGGTTTACGTGGATGATATGTTGGTGAAATCCAAAAAGGCTGGGGGCACATTGAGGACTTGGAGGAATGCTTCAACATCTTGAGGCAGTATATGGTTTTGGCCAGCCTAGTCTTAATCCCTTCTTGTTTCTACATCATCTCGAAGTATGCCACATAGTCTCCATTTGGTTCAAACTTTAGTCAAAGTCCAAACTACTATCGTATATCTCGTAACTCTGGACCCTCATGTAGTAAATTTAATGTAACTAGAGCTGTAAGAGTTCGATTTATGCCATTTTTATACTGTTGGATAGCTAATTAAAGTATCTAAAAATTTGTAGAAATACTATTTTTCTAAAATTACAATATAACTGGGTCAAAACTAGGTCAAAACTAGGTCCGAAGTTACAACACCCTAAAGTTACGAAAACTTCATTTTCTTATCTAACTCTTAGTTCAACCATCACACTACTATCTCTACTTAATTATTTGACTACTTAAATTATATCTTTTAAATCCCCATTTATCTAACTCTCCTTAACACATAGTCAGTTAATTCAAATAAATCTAAATTTGCCAATCTTTAAAATTTAAAAAGAGTCAAATCCTTCCTATTTTTGTGCCAAACCTAAGACTAAGCTATTTTAGTTTTCATTTTAAATTCTAATACTTGGACTTAGTTTAATGCCAAATGTTCACTTCTTAATACATCAAATAACATGTGCATTTAATTCTTAATAAAACTATACACTAATTTAATCATATGCTAAAATAATTATAATTACCCAAACTATAATTATTTCTAAGTCATAAAATCATAACTTAAATAATTTAAGCATAAATCAATCTTTATTCAACAACTCAAGTCATAACTAAATCTAACCTAAGATCATATTTAAGGAGCTCATAAGAAAATAATACCCTCGGTTATTACAATTGGTTATCGAGTGTTCTATGAATTCAAGAGTGCAATTCTGAGTCTTTAGTGGAGTCACGATGAATTAATAAGTTAGTAAATTTATTTGTTAAATTTATGATAACTTATTAGAGCTTGATTTCATAGGCCCATGGTCTCAATTGTACCTTGGATAAAATCATCTAGATAGTCTCAATTAATTGATTTAATTATCAATTATAATTATCAAAGTTGAACAGGTCAATTTTAGATAGTTTCATAGAGTTATACAATTTAGAGAAGAAAATAGATTTTAGGGCAGATTTATTAATTAAGACAAATTGGTGTCAAAATTAATAAATAAGTTTAAATCAAGGTTCAAATTATAAATAAATAATTTGATAAAGGGTTCACAATGTGTTTCACATATCCATGCTCTGGAAGTACGTATCAGATTCTACACATGTGCTGAGTTATGAGAACTTGGAGCTGATCAAGATTTATCATACGATGAAAAGCCAGTTCAGATTCTAGACCAAAAGAATAAAGTCTTGCAGAGCAAGACCATCCCCTTAGTGAAAGTGTTGTGGAGGAACAACAAAGTGGAAGAGGCGACTTGGGAACTTGAGACAAATATGCGGTATATGTATCCCGAGTTATTCAGGTAATTTCGAGGATGAAATTTATGTAAGGAGGGGATAGTTGTAGTGTTATATTATTTCATATAATATAATATTTGATTAAATAATGTGACAAAATGTGATTTGTCACACCTTGTAACATATTATTGAGAGTCACAAAATTGGACACATGTGTGTGCCCAAATGTGACATATTTTGGAGTTACAAAATCAGTTACAAATTTGTAACTTAATATTACCCAATAATGTGTATATTATATGTTACACATTTGAGATTGGATTTCATAAAGCCATAATGAAATATGGCTGTTGGAGACATGTTTTTAACTCCCATTAGGTGTTTGGAGGTTACAAAATCACGTGGGAAAGGATTTATGACGTTTTGGAACGTTTTGGAAAAATGACTTTTTTGTGCTAAAAATGGCCTGGGGGACAGAAGCCAGTGAGGCTGACAGCCTATATGGTTTTTCAGTTTTTTCCAAATTGAACGGTTCTAACATCTCAAATAACTCCCAAATCTTCATTTTAATTCCACAAATATCTAATTAAACATTGGTAACAACCATGGGGGTTGGTGGAACTTGAAATTCAAAGGGGTATCTCAAACTCTATAAATAAGAGCCTAATGCTCACTTGTAAGACACACGATTTTCCATCCACAAAGCACTTGGCTGGAAAATGCACCATAGATTCCAGAGAGCTATTTCCTAGAGAGATCCCTTAGTGCTTAGAGAATAGGGGGAAATAAGCTTTTGGACAAAGGTTTTGAACCTTGTTCAAGTTGGTGATCCCCACTACTCTACACTTTGGTTGAGTGAGAGTTTGTGTTTTCCATTGATCTTTTCATTCTGTTGTTCTTCTTGTATTATTAGTGTATCGAGTTTGTAATCCTATTCTCTTATTCTTATTTACATATTTATTGGTATATTTTGTTTTAGGTTTTTAGTTCTTATAATTCTCTTCCTTCTCTTATTTCTATTTACTTGTATTTTGAGTAATTGAGTTGTAATATTTATTTAATCAATTACCTTGTCCATTGTATTCTTTGCATAGAGTTGTCTTTTGGTTTTTCCACTTTTCCATTGAGCAATAAAATATATTCTCTAACATGTAGCGTCCCAATTTGCTGATAAGGCTTAGGACCTTGATTAATGTGCTGGGACGGAAATAATTGATTTAATTATGTTAATATGTGAATTTTATGATTATGTGATTAGAAATGTATGTTTAGGTGAATTAAATATGCATGCGGGCCCCATCTAGTTATTAGGGGCATATTTGTAATTTTAGCCCGTTGAGGGCATAACTGTGATATTTGTATTTATTGTAATTGATACCACAGGTGAGTGGTGATATATTTGTGATGCATGATCCGAGACGGTCTTAGGGAGCAGCTTAGCTAAATAGTCACAACAGGGTTGAATACCTGGTTCGGGAGGTGCCTAGAGGTATTTTGGGAACACTATTGGTGTTCGGGATTTACCGGGTAATGGGTAGTAATTTAGCAATTATATGATTATGTTGGGATTAAATGAGGATGTATAGGAATACTCGAGGATTTAGCGTGAAGTGGCATATGACGAAATGGCCCTTGGTGGCACTTGAGGATTAAGATAAGCTTAAGGGCATTTTGGACTTTTGGCAAAGGGATATACATGGTTTAGGAAGCTGAGACTCTAGAGGGACTTAGAAGAAACAGAAGGAAAAGAAACAACATGAACTCTCAGCTATCTTTCTGTCATTCGACTCTCTCTCCCTTTCTATGGTGCTTGAAGATTTTGGTGAAACCTTGAGGATTTTAGGCTAAAGAACTGGTGGATTGGATTGGACTTGCTGAGCTTAAGGGAAACAATTCAAGGGAGGAGATACCACAAAGGTAAGGGCTAAATCTGACTTGTTTTCACTGAATTCTGATGTGAATTGAAGGTTGCATTAGAGTTAAACTCTAAGTTTGATTTTGAGTGTTGATGAGTGTATGGAGTTGCTTATGAATTTGTTGTGATGTTTAGGTTGAGTGAAAAAGGATTCTAGGCTTAATTCTGAGTTTAAATGGTGTTTAGGGCGTGAATTTGGGGTTTAGGCTTTAGGAAAAACACATAAAATAGCTAGAATTTATGGGTTTGGGGGCTCGAGCTGCGACCCTATTCTCCAGGCGTCGCAGCCCGCGTGCTCGAAGAGGCTGGAGAAGCCTCTGATTTTCCCAGGCACCGCGGCCCTTGAGGAGCGCGCCGCAGCCCATGTTCTCCAGCAAGGAGGGCCTCGCTTCTGACCAAGTAGCAGGCCGCGACCCTAAATAAAAAGAAAAGGGGAATTAAGGTTTTAAGCTTGAGAATTCAAAAGTTAAGGCTTGGGAATGATCTTACTACCCGAATCAGTGGTATTCAAGGTCCCGGAGGCTAGATTAATATTATGAAGTTATTTATTGATTTAGAAATTGATAGATGGTTATTATGAATGCGTTATGACTAGGTTTTCAACGAGGCTCAGGTTAGAGGACTGTGCTCGAGATCGCGGTATTCAGATAGCTCGAGACACAGGTAAGAAAACTGTTGTACCCATAGAGCAGGGCATGGCTGTAATGTCCTCCTAATCCAGGACCGTTACATTGTGTACTTTAAATTGTGTTAGGCTTGCTAACCAAGTCATTTGGCTTAAAACGTGTGACTATGGTTAATGTCAAGGGTTAGGGTTAAAATTTTTGGTCAAAAGAGCCGTTGACTTTTATTTGAAAATATTCATACATTCATGGGATCCCAAAATATTACAACTAAACTTTTAAAAAGGTGTATATACATCAAAAGTTACATTTAGCCGATCTAAGCGACAAAAACAGGGCTACAACCCTAGTTCCTCTGAGATATCCCCGACTGTGGTGGTCGAGCAGCCGCATATGTATACGCCGCCATCGAAGCTTTCTAACTCATGGCTAGTCAAGCTTTCCCTTCCCCTTACATGCACCACAAAGCACCTGTGAGCCAAGGCTCAACAAGAAAACTCTACATGTGCATAAACAGAAAATACAGATTCCCAGATACTTATATAGCATGTCCAGCAGTAATAACCTACACATACAGTCATTCAGTTACAAACAGATGGTCATTTCATCAATTTGGGGCTGCTGCCCTGAATAGTTGACCATAGAGTCAACCCTGGGGCCTGTGCCCTAGATATGTGACCATAGAGTCACTTGGGGCCTTCGCCCTTAGCTCTGAGTAACTAGCCATAGAGCTAGCCCAACACCTTTGGTTTTCCAACGATTATAGAGTCGACCAACGTAATAGTACGCTACTGGTTTAGGCCTAAGCCTTTCGACCAGCGCGCAGCTCGCTTATGCCGTCCTTGACTAATAAGTCAAGCTTTGATCCAGGTATACAAACTTCCATACAGAAATAGATATGGATAGGCATATCCCAACAAAATACGCACGCATGCATGTTAATCACATAACACCATTGAATAACCATTCTCACAATACTAACCATACTTATTTAACAGGGCCTCATGCCCTAACCACGAAGTTCATACAACAAACATGAAACACTTAAGCAAGTATCAACCAACATGTAAAATAATAGCTTAAACAAAAGTATCCTAGGGGCCTAAGCCCTAGTCATGATAACTGATAATAGTCAGGCTAAGCCCTAATCAAATATAACACGTATTGGGTGCAGTTTTCTTACCTCAGGTCCGAGTACAACGTAAAATAAGGACGACCCTCGAGCACGATCCCGGTTCCGAGCCCCTAGCGATAACCTAGTCACAAACAAAATATAGGATTCCATCAATAACGAGCAAATAAAGGCTTTCAGATCGAGCCCTAGCCTCCGGGGCCTCGAGTTCCACTAAACTGGGTAGTGGAATCGATCCCGAGCCCTAAGGAAAAGGTTCCCATTTTTAAAAGCTCCCTAAGGCCAAAAATGCCCAGGCGGGCCGCGACCTAACCCTGAAGGTTGCGGCGCGTCCCCTCTTATCCGAGAGCCTCCCCCTTCTCTCAAAGGGACGTATGCCACGACTTGCCCTTGAAAGTCGCGGTGTGCCTCCCAGACAGAGACCTCCCAAGGCTTGGGTTCAAGATGAGTTGCGACCCCTCAGATGCAGAGTCGTGACTTGGCCCCACGAACCTAGATTTTCTTCAATTTTCAACGACCAAATTTAATCCAAACTAACTCAATTTCACCCTTGAACCGTAATTCAACCCCCACAATAGTTCTAACATCTTCCCAGCAACGAAACTCAACAAAAATCCAATCTTAAAACTCATCAAAACACCAAGCCAATTCGCAAGCTAAAAGGTTCAAGAACACTTTCTAAAACAACCAAGAAAACACAGAATTTCAATGGCTAAAACATGATCTAAAGCTTACCTCAACTGGAGATTAATCTCACAAGTTGCAACATAACTAATTCCCCAAGTTTAGGCTTCAACTCTCCAAGTTTTAGCTAGAAATTCTCCTTAATTTATCAAAGGTTAGCTTAATAAAGCTTTTGAGAGGAAGAGAGTGAAGGAGAGAGAAAGGGTTGGTCAGTGAGAAGTGTTTTTGTGTTTTGTCTTGTGTTTCCTAAGGCTTAAATGACTTAAGCTAATCTCGAGGCTCGGGTTTCCAAAAACGTCCCCGAGGGCAAAATGGTCAAATTCCCCAGTATTTCCTCCTAAACCCCTTAACTCCAAAATATATCTTCAATTATTCATTTCCATTACCCGATAACCTAATTAAATGCCAAATACCCAAAATACCCCTTGACTCGCCCCGAGTCAGGTATTGGGTCCCGTTGTGACTTTCCCGCTAACTTTCTCCTTATGAACGTCTTGTGCCGAGTAACTCAAATAAACCCACATAATAATGTGGCCTCACATATATCACATATATGTACATAAGTATACAATTATGCCCGCAACAGGCCAGATTATCAAGGTTGCCCTTCTAATAAAGAACAGACCCACATGCATATTTAATACCCCTAAACATGCACAACTAGTCATATTATCACATAATCCACATAGTTACAATAAAATACAACAAATAAACTTATAACTCAACATATTGCCATTCTGGCCCCCTAATCAAGACCCTAAGACTTATTAGTTAATTTTTGGACGTTACAATGGCCCTATTGTTTATATTGCAGGGCGCGACCCTAATGTTTATGCTTAATATACGTTTAAATATCTGTAAATATTATGTATGTTTATGAATGAACGGCAAGGGTCGAGGACGACGAAGGTCGAGAACGACAAGAAGCCGAGTACGGCAAAGGGCTGGGATCGGCTTGAGCACACTTAGTGCAGGCTGCTAGGGTGAGACCCTTTCAGGGTGCTGCATCCACTCGCTCGGTGAAGACCGCGAACCCAGGGCCTGGTAAAGCGCCTGGGGTGGCGTAGGCCGCTATGTGTTTAGCTCGTTGGCTGCTTTGCTATATATACTGTTGAATGTTATGTTATATGTTATATGTTAAGTTTTCTTGCTGGGCTTCGGCTCACGGGTGCTCTATGGTGCAGGTAAGGGCAAAGGAAAGGTCGACCAACCATGAGTATGGAGAGCGTGGAGCGATGGGTACATATTTGGCCTGCCTGGTTGCCACGGCCAGGGTTATTTTTGTGAAAATGTATTGTAATGGTTATTTTGTCACCTAGGTTGACCGTGTGTATATTTTGAGTTGTAATACAATTTTCTAAACAATATTTTTGGGATCCCAACTGTATAACTTTCTATAATTTCAATTAATGTCTAAATTTTATAATTAATGTTGTTAAATGAGTTTTATTTAAGTTTAGTCACACTTTTAACCAAAAACCTCGATTACCGAGCTAATGACACATTTTTAACTCACATAGTAACGACTCTAAGGAAGTAGGGCGTTACAAAGTACCTCCACTAAGATATCCTACTACATTAGTAATCCGGATCTAGATTACATCTATTCATAATACTAGTGAACCGTACTAACAGTATTTAATCCAAAGATTCCATATAAGTGTGTTTTACTGTGAACTACTTAAATTCGTTCCCAAAAATCTTATTCCTCTCGTACCAATACAAGATTGTAGTCACAATAATGAATATGAGAATTTTCTGATATTCATATAATATTATTCAAATAATAACAATAAACAATCAATATATGCAAAAATTCATCTCAATTATATTTCATAAAAATATTGTCTAATACATATGCTTTCAAGGGCACCACTCCTAACACCTTGGTGGGCTTGAGCCTTCTACAATGGAGGAATGAGGATTGGGATACAAAAAGCCTCGAAACTCACATAAGTCAAGCAAATCTTGTGAGTTTCTTGGAGAAAAAGCGCAATCTTTGAGAGCTAGAGAAAGAGTTCAAATGCGTGATCAAAGTTTTAGAACTTTTAAAACCCTATTTATATTGTTAGCACCATCCTAGGCTTAACCAATGGGATCAAACATTTTTAAAACACAATTTTGGTGCCAAAAAACAAAGTTTGCACAGTAGGACCCACAACCTATTGCCACTTATAGCTAGGCTCACTCTTGATAGCCTCAAATCAATATGTCGCCCAAAGGGTGGCGACATATCCCCCATCTTGCTACCCAATACCTATGTTTAAGTTTCCAAACATTTTGAAGATCCTTAAATACCTCATCGTATCACTTTAGACCCTAAAAAATTAATTTTAGTTGCCTATAATAAAAATTCATAATTTCAATCAAGCTTGAGTGAACCTATAAATTGTTTTACATCAACTTGTGTAACACAATTTACACATTATATTTAATTAATCATAACATTATATGAGTTATTTATGTAGCTTAATATTTAATTGGTATTATAAATTGAGATAAAGGGCTATTAAGTGTAGGTTTGGGGTTCCAATTTAAAATCAATTAGTGCTTAATTAGTAGAGTTACGCTTTCTTATATTAGAGTTTTGTGTTTCCCATATTCCTTCCATATTGGACTATTTCCAATACACTTCATCTTGTTTAGGCCTAAAGTTTTAGATGATGAACAGCCTTAAACACAACATGAACGAACATGACATTAGAGAGGATCCCACAAGGCTGACTCAAAAAACTTATGGGAATATATTTGAAGCTGATTAAGAAATTTAAGTATAAACATCTCCTTATGCGAAAAAGATCAGAGAATCCAACACGACAAAGAAAGGTCTCAATTGGAGGTTAAAGGTGGATAAATGTGAAAATTTAGCCTTGACTCTTAATACCACTTTACATGTTAAGAGAGGAATACCATTTAGGAATAGGATTGAAGTTCTAACTTAAAACTGAACCCCATCTTCTTTACTCAATATGTAACATGACATCAAGAGCCAATATTAAAAATTCTGTTGCACTATACCCTTAACTTCCATTTGGGACTTGTAGGGCGATATGTGCCACTTTGTTCTATCGAATTTTGTTTCAGACGACATGTATTCCACAAGTTTTTTAACCAGTTGTATGGCATTCATATATATATATATATATATATTCCTAAAAATTTCTTTAGTCGACCTTGTGGTATTATGTCAAATATTGGGTTTGATATTATTTCAAGTTGGGGTATATTAAAAATAAAGTTTTAGATTAGAAAAACATAGAAAACACATTGCATTTATATAGGCAAATATTACAATTAGTTTTAAGTTGGAACTCTAATGCTTAGTGATGCACACTGGGCGGAGAATTAGCGGGGAGTGCTCCTCCTGTCCCAGTCCCCATTTATATTTTTAATCCCCGTTATCGCCCCATCCATGCTTATTCCCCATCGGGGGCGGGGTGGGGAATCCTCTATTGGGGCGGGGGATCCCCATGAGGAACCCATTTATTTTAAAAATAAATTTTAAATTAAAAATCGTAAATTAAAATATTGCACAATATTTATTATTTAAAATATTAAACATTATCCTAGATAAAATTTAAAATATTAAAAAAGTTACTATCTCCGTTCCCGTCCCATTTAATATTTGGGGATTAAAAATTATCCCCGTCCCCGCCCCGTTCTCCATTTAGACGGGGATTCCCCACCCCATTAGGGGTGGGTCCCCGCGGGGCCTCGTCCCAATGTAAAAAATATGCATCCCTACTAATGCTAGACTTAAATGACCTTTCTTTTTCAACTATATTCGATAAATTTTAACATGCTCATACTTTCCTCAACTCGAATTTTGAAGCAATTGAGTGCTTAGTATTCAATGATAAAGATGTGATTAAGAAGATAAATGTAAAACTACAACAGTCTTGGGGAAAAAGAGACCACTGCTGTACATGTGTGTTTTCGGTATGTGGATAATATACATCACGCCAATTTTCAGAAAATTTTAAATAATTTGTGGTACTAAAATCAATATTCAAATATTCTTTTGTACTCTCGTATAAAAAAAACAGACACTAGTAAAAGGAGTACACCAATAGTCCTTTTTAGGAAACTACTAGATAATTACTCAATAATTTTTCTTAATTAAATATTAAAGAATAAATTAATTAGTGAAATGTGATAATATCTACACACGTGTGATGCATATCTTATGCATTTTGATTTCAAATTTGATATAAAAAATTCTCAAATAAATAGGAATTGATCGTAATAATCTCTCATAATATCTAGGGACAATACATTGAGTAATTGAATAAATGTTATCTATAAAATAATAATGAATTTAATTAAATATGTTTATTTATTTAATAAAAAGAGTAAATCTATTTTATCATTGAAATTTTCAAGGACTTGATAGAGGTCTTTGTGGATAACAAATTAATTAAGTGTGATTATGCTACAAAGTGAGACTTATAGATGATATAATATGCCATTGAATTGAAAAAAAATGTTTCCGATAGTTAAACAGCCACCAAAATTCATAATTTTTAAATTAAAAGTCAAGGCGTATCCGTACTTAACACAATACATACTATTTTTAAAAAAAGAGGAAAATACCAAAAAGTCCACTTATTAGTAGCCATACTCCAATCAAATAAACAACCAAAGAATACACATGAACTTAAACTACACTAACTTTGTGCTGTACTTTTATGTTGTGTTATTATGGATATGTCACTTTCACTTGTTGTGACACTTTTTATATTAATTCACGCTAATTAATAAATATAATTATACTTTATTTTTAATTGAAAATATTTAATTATGAATATTAGAATATTATAAAAGTAATTTTTTTAATAAAAATAATTGTTATAAAATATTATAAAGTAATACTATGATGGAAGTGAGAGAAAGAAAACTAAGGAGGAAAACAACCGGAGAAAGAAAAAGTGATGGTGAGATGGAAGAAGATTAAGGTATGTGTAGTCTTCCTCCTTTAATTTAGCCTATTCTGTCTCGTGTTTTGCCATTTCTACACTGAGTTTCCTCGTTATTCTCTCCAAATCTTCCACCTTTCTCTTTCTTTCTCTCTCTCTCTCTCTCTTTCTTTATGTACATCTCTTCTCTTTCTTTCAATATGATTCACTTTCTCCAATGAAGAATCTCAGTCTCAGTCTTGATGTGCTGCGCTCTTTACGCTCAGATTCTCCTTATTTTCTTTCATAGTTTGAGGTTTCGATCTCGACCCACATCGCAATTCTTCCACTTTTGTCCTTCAATTACGTTTTCTAGGGTTTCTGTTGAATCGGATCTATCTAGGGAATTTTACTCTGTTACTATCAATATTGAGGGCCTAATCTGAATTTTTCGTTTTGTTTTGTTTTTTTAAGCTGACTTTTGATGATAATTGGGAATTTACATGTAGGTCTTCGCGATTTGGTCAGCTCAGCACATTAATTCATCAGATATAAAAAAATCACAATATTTTTATTGATAGTTTCCACCAAGAATCAGGTAATTTATTTCCACTTTTTCTTTTAAAATTATATTTATATATTTTTTTATGGTAAGTGTTTCGAATTGAATGAATTGGGGTTTTTTTTTATATATAATTTATTTTAAGCATGGTCTTTTTATAGCAAATAAGAGGACCATAGCAATAAATGACAATTTAGTGTACCATTTCTCTTATGAGCATTTTTTAATTAATTCACTAATACGGTGATTATGTTCACTCTCATGATTCTGGTCTGGGCATGGTTTTTTTTTTTTAATTATAATTTTCACCTTTTTCTATAATTTCGAATTGCAAGTTGTTTATGAAGATTTAGTCTGACACGAATGGGACTTTTCCTTGCTGCGTTTCGTCTGGAAATGTTTGCAGTTTTCATTGTCTTGAACTGGTTGTTATAATTGGATTTGTTTTAATTTCCTTTAGTGTATTCATGTTACTAAGGTTCTCACTGTAGACTATACTTTGAGTCATTTGTTTATACGGATAAATACATAATAAACACGCTGGAACTAGCAAACATGGGCATGCACAAGCAGTCCGCAAACTTTCACATGGTATTGGTATCATTTTTTAATAAGAAATGAAACTTGTGTATTAAGATCACAGGTGATATCATCTTTAGTTACATCTACAAGTGGTAATCATTATTTGGCGCTAACATTTCACTCTATCCCAATAAGGATTGGAGATCATCTTCCAAATCCTGAAAGATCCTAATATTTTTCTTTAGCCATGAACACAAAACTGCCTAAACAGCTGCGTTCCATAAAGACTTCTGTTTGCCTCCTAGTACCACTCCAAGAACCAAGGCTGTCCATCTGGTGCATAATGTCCTGCAAATCAGCAGGCCATACCCAAGTTACGTCAAATTCATGTAACATTCTTGACCATAAGATGCCGGTGAATGGGTAGCATACAAAGATATTGTTGCTAGTTTCAGTTCCAGTTTGCACAGAGCACAACTAGGATAATTGTATAGGAAATGTTTCCTACACTAAATTTTTGTTGAGTATTAAGCTTTCTCAATGTAAACAACCGCCAAAACACCTTTACTTGTACTAGACTTTTCCTGTCTAGGTTATTAATGCAAACAATAGAAAAAGGTGTAAGTTTAATGAACCTTAGCTAAGGCGTTTTCTGTTTTTCTCCTTACGGGTAGCTGTCTGCAAAGAAAAAAATAAAGAAACAGTGATTTTTTTTTTTTTAAATAAAAAAAAAATTTAAATGAAACCCATATAGCATCCTGAGAAAGAGCTGTCAAAAAACAAAAAAAAAAGAAAGTGAGTCGCTGTTCCTAGTGCTGATTGTAGTTGGAATCCTAGAGCTCTTACTTAGCTAAGGTATTTTTTTCCCCTTCTTGAACTTATTAGTCTTTTGGTAGACTATAATAATAGATTAATTGTTATCTACTATGTTTTTATTTTAGGAAAGAAAAAGGAGAATGTAATAATAGATTTGGATGAAGACGAATGGGGGATATTGATAGTGATAATGAGGATGATAAGGTTATAAGAAATGACAATTCTTCATAAGATCTTTGAACTAACGATGAGTTGGAAGATGATTTATGAGTCTAATCGTGTTTACTATCCAAGCTTGTTCAAGGATAGTAGAACCCGGCATTGTAGTTCTAGAAACTAGACTTTTTATTTTTAAATTAGAGTTTTAGACAATTTGTGAGACATTTTATGCTATGTTTGGTTGAACATGTATTATGTTGTCTTTTTTTAAAAAAAAAAAAATAGTATTTGGTTTTACGTTATGATTTTTTTAGTTTTAAATCTTAATGCTTGGTATGTTTAGGTATTTTTAGAAGTATTTTTCTAATTGAATGTTTGAGGCTTACGCCTCACCCTACGAAGAAAAAATGTCTTGGTACTTAACATTGCTTGCAAGAGAATAATTGTAAGCTTTCTTCCTTCCAAACCCTTCTATTTGCAATTGACGTACAACTAGTAGATGAACCATCACCATGATTACGTATTTTATCTGTCGAAATTCCCGTTTGTTAAGATTTTTATGGAAATTAAGGTCCACCCCGCCCCACCCCATCCCATATCTTCCCAAAATTAAATATTTTTTTTTTCCCAGGCTTGAATATGATGTGCTGAAATTTCCTGATATCTTACTGAGATGAACTTCCATGTGCTTCTATAAGCTACTGTAAAACTCTTGGCAGTATCTCACCCATTTTTTGCTAGCTTGATAACTTTATGCCATGATGTATCTTTTTCAGGAGGAAAGCACCATAGTCGTTCATTGGTTAAGGTTTGTTACATTTTAAAATGTTGCTACTGCCTAACCCCACTCCTATCTTCTTAGGTAGGCAAATAATTTTCTTACTGATCAAATGTTCTCCAATGTAATCCTCCCCTCCCCCCATAGAAATTCTTAAAATCTTTTTATCTCTATTTTCTTTCTTCTATCCATCTAGTCTTCAACTAATCTTATCCAGAATTGGGTCTCGAAAATCTGGTCAAGTCAATTACCCCACATTTTTTTTGAATACAGATCTCCTAATGAGCTTTCATTGTACCATGATTTGGATTTTGAATCGTAAAAATTAAAGCAATTTTCAAAAGCTTAGTAATAGTGGCACACGTGGTAGTACACATAATCATATTAGTGCAACTATGAAAGACAGTCTAAGAAAAAAAACACCAACACATCTTAAACCGATAGTGGCACACGTGGGATGTTCTTCAACCGATCTTAACTGGCATTGTTGAAGCCCTTGGTGAGGCTGATGTGGCATTTGTGAATGTGGTAGCGGGGAGTTAGGGGCTATGCCTAGAATCTTGGGACACTTGACAAGGATAGCGTTTTTAAGGCAAGTAGAAGCTAACTGAAGAGGCTTAGTCTTTTGGATACCCGTGCTCTTAATCTTGTAGTTTCCAATATGAGTTTGATGCATAATGAAGTACAAGCACTCTGGACCCTATGTTAGAATTTTTTTTATGGCTTCTGTTGTGGGGCAAGTTGAATGTGCATGAAGTTCTTCCAAAGAGAGCCTTTCCTTGCCGCCTCTCCGAGTTGGTGTCTATTATGCATAAGGGGGAGTGAGACTGTCAACCATCTATTTTTTCATTGTGATTTTTCACTGAAGCTGTGGTACAAACTGTTAAATGAGTTTAGTCTGTTGGGGTATTCCTCCTCAATGTGAGGAGCGTTTGATGTTCCATATTACCGGGGGCAAGGAGAAGAAGATTCTTTGGGCTACTGCCGTGTCGGCTTCTTTCTGGGGAATTTGTTTTGAAAGAAATGGAAGGCTTTTGAAGGATTCTCTAGCGATGTCTTTTGTATAAGATCAGGTTATGGGTAACTGTTCTTTTTTTATTTTGGTCTGTATCACACTTTTCTTTGTGATACTGCTGGTTTTTTCCAACCCCTATTTTCTCTATTGTTAATACAAGGCAGTTTTATTTTAAAAAAAAAATCTGAAAGCAGTGGGTCCCCACTTTGGATTATTAATATCCTAAGTTACGGGGCAGCAGTCAAAGATAACTCGAACTAGAGTTTCTTGTTGATGGGCCTCAACCATATTTACCCATGTTTTTAAAATATAAAATCTCTCCAATTATCAGCTTCTGAGCTCTGATGAAACATTTACATTTCCTTAAAGAAGAATAAAAAAAATTCACGGGAGATTACAGACTTGATATTACTCATCAGGCTCTACTAATGATCTTGGATAGTGCTCTTAAGAAAGCTGGGAGATTGCAAGGCCCAAATGGAAAGCTAGAACATGGCCGTCAATACGTAAGATGTAAGCTCCTTCTACTGCACCTCAAGAACCTCCGGTCTTCCTCACATCGATGTTCTGGTGGACAACACCGCTGGACATGGGATGCCGTCCAAAGAATTTACTTGTTACTAATTGAATATAGCCTTTTGTTCTTCTTTGTGCATGTGAGAACAGAGAAAGGTGTTCTTATTGAAGTTAAACCATTTGCTCAGTTACCAAGAGCATTTAAAGAGGTTCTGTGGTGTCATGTTGCAATTATTACAGAAACTTAGCATAAGTGCTAGTGATAAGCGCGAGAAACTTTATCGGTGATCAAGAATTCTGTCACCCAATATTTGCCGGTCGATTCTCGCAAAGTAGGTCTATCATACAGTTTGAAGGAATTGGTGAGGATGCAAGACTATGTGACCACAATTAGCAATGATGGGAACCTTGTTTTTTTGGTTGGTGCCATGACCCACCGGAAGCTTGAACCAGACTATGTTGAAGACCAACCAAATAGCAGTTTCTGGTTTTCCTCTAAGTGCAGGATATTGTACCACAATGATTTGCCAGGCGTTGGAGAAAAAGTGGAATATACTGTAGTCTATGCTCATCCCATCACTTGATTTAATTTCCAGTAGTTTTTAGGATTGAATTTGGTAATCTATACTCTTTTGTCACCAGAATATTGTTCTTCGGTATAGAATGATAAATAGCCATTTTTGTCAAATATTATTAATTTCTTTTCTTCCTGATCCAAGAAAGAAGCATGGTATTGAGTAAAAAAGGTGTGTTATAATTTACTTATTAGCTTTTGTTGGAGTATACCCCATCATTGCATGGACTTGCTGTGCTTCAATTTGAAAGGGGCCAAAGCTGGATAGATCCTTTAGGTTACAGCAGCAAAGGCTATTTTCTAGGCTCTTTGGATGGAAAGAAACAGTAGAATCTTTCAAGATGTAGAGAGAAATGTTTTGATTGCATTTGTGATAAAATTAGACATTGGGTAGCTATTTGGTTGTATAATGTCTTAAGAATTCAAACGTGCCTTATTCTCTGAATTTGATAAGATTAGACATTTGGGCAGCTTTTTGGTTATATTATAAAGAATTCAAAGGTGTTGCATTCTCTGATTTCGTCAGAGATGGGCAGTTTATTTGTAATGACTTGTAATTTTTATTTCTTTGTTTGTTTTTAGGCTTCTGCTTTTAGTGGTTACTTCCACTCACTTTTTTCCTTGTATCATTAACCTATTATGTGTAATACAACTATACAAGCTTGAGGTTTTGTTTTTAAAATAAAAAGAATATGAAAATCAGAACAACATATCCTACTTTCATTTTCAATTTATTTAAGCAATTAAACTTGTTAATCCAAGCAAGTCCTTTTTTTTGGACTTTGGGGAAGAAGTGTAGTACCATTAGGCTTATGCCTACGACCACAACCAAACCCAATTATTTATTTATTTATTTTTTAAATATGAATTTATGGTGTTTTCCATGGATTACTCTATTTTATTTGCAGAAAATTTTATTGGTTGTCATAGTGCCATGTAAATAAGAATATCTAATATTTAACTTGTTATTATCTACATGTCCAGGTTCAACCTACCATTTGCTTGTTTCTTAGCTCTTGGTAGGCATTTTTAATTGATATCAAATTTAGAGATGAGCGGGTCAACAAATGAGAGTGAAGACGGGCAAATCTCCAAATATCATAGTGATTCACCATTAATTGATGATAATAATGGAGGGAGCTCAAGTGGGGGACTTGTTTTGAAGAAAGGGCCATGGACGTCCACTGAAGATGAAATTTTGATGGACTATGTTAATAAGCACGGGGAAGGTAACTGGAATGCAGTTCAGAAGCACTCAGGGCTTTCTCGTTGTGGCAAAAGTTGCAGACTACGATGGGCAAATCATTTGCGGCCAAATTTGAAGAAGGGTGCTTTTTCTCAAGATGAAGAGAGGTTGATTATTAAACTCCATTCTCAGATGGGGAACAAGTGGGCACGGATGGCTTCACAAGTGAGTATCAGTTATTTTATTTTATTATTATTATATTAAAAAGATCACGTTTAAATTTGTAAACTGCCAAACACTAATAATCCAAATTAATAAATCAAATAAACAAAACACATCACTAGAAATTAAGGCTAAATTCTTAAACAAACTGCATTTTAACGTTCAAATACAACATAAAATAAGTCTCCCAAATTGTAAAAGGCTCAAAGCATAATACATGTAAAGCTAACTCCAATTCTAAGGTAAAAGTTTAGATTGTCGTTGCAGCCTCAAGTGCTTTTATTTCATATTTTTGAATTAATGCTAGGTTTTTATACAATAAATTCAGTCCTAGGCTAAACTTAACAATTTAAATTCAGTCCAAAGGTGTAAAGCCTTTAGGCTTTTTTGTTTTCGTGCTTCACTCCACGACGTGCCTCAAAAATATATTTTTAAACAATGCATATGGTATTAACCACAGGCATTTTTATCTGTGCCTGTTGTCTTTATAAGCTTTGTTTTTTGGAGTATAGCAGGAGAGAGAACTAATATACGCTTCAGTATTCCTTAAAAACTATACTACTTATTTCAGTTTGGTCCTTAAAGTTTTTAAGTTTTAGCAATTAAATCCTTTTTACTAGTACGAGTCATTTTTTTTATAGAATTAATTATAAAAAATCATGCAGATTAAGAAAATTTCTTTTCCTAAATGCATTTAGATGCTTACAGATGAGGAATACGTGCTTTTTTTTTCTTTCTTGTAAAATTTTAAATCTTTGCTTTTTATTGACAAGTTATTTTAAATCTTTGTTAGTATAAAGGACTTGCTAGAAAATTATAAGTTTAATTGCTAGTATAAAGGACTTGCTAGAAAATTATAAGTTTAATTGCTAAAAGTGAAATTTTGAGGGAATGTTTTAGCTTCTGGGTTTGCTACAGTAAGAATGGAGATTCAGATCCACATGGGGACATACCTAACAATTTGCTAGAGTTTCCTATCTTCCAAAGAATAGTAGGATCCAATATCCAGAAAAAAGTATTAAGATAAATAAACTACTTTACAGCGCTGACCTATTAAAAATATGTTATGCCTCTTTCTGAATTTATAGATATAGAAATTATGTAATAAGGTTTTAACAATATCAGCCGTTATGGGTCCCCGAACTATACCATTTACTATAATTGGGACCCTACGATTCTTTGGGAGATAGGAAACTCTAGCAAATTGTTAGGTATGTCCCCATGTGGATCTGAATCTCCATTCTCATGATAGCAACCCCAAAACTAAACCATTCCACCTATCCTTATGGGGTATGCATTTCATCTTTAACTGTAATCAGAAATAATGAGAATTTGAATTTATGTATATCAAATAGTCTTTATGTACTATCAGTAATACTTCTCTACCCGCTTTAGTTCTCTAATCGAACAAATATCTTTCATTTAGCAGAGGAGATAATTAACAGTCTCTTTTTACTGTTCGTAGTTGCCTGGTCGCACCGATAATGAGATAAAAAATTATTGGAATACCCGCATTAAGAGACGTCAGCGGGCTGGCTTGCCCCTGTACCCTGCTGACCTCTGTTTGCAAGCATGTCAAGAAAATCAAGGGCAGAGTACTGGTGGAATTAATTGTGGGGATAATGGACAAAACGATCCCATGCAGGCTAATAGTTTTGAGATACCTGATGTTGTTTTTAAAGGTTTAAAGGCAAACACTGATGTATTGCCTTGTGTTTCAGAACTGCCAGAAATGTCTATGAATTCTATGCTTATGAAAGGTATAGCTTCACCTCAATGTTATAGTTTCATACCCTCAACACTTAACCGCCATAAGCGTCTTCGAGAAACATCAGATGATTTTCCAGATTCCAGTGGGTGTGTCCAGAACGGATTTCCTCTGTTTGACCAGTGTCAGGTTAATTGTGGCAAAGTTGTTAGCCCGTGGTCAACTTTTCAGCACGATCTTGATCCTAATAAGAGCCTGCTGTCTTATGATGTAATGCAGGGTAGCCATGCCCTTTCAAATGGCAATTCTTCTGCTTCCAAGCCCATTTATGGGAATGTGAAGTTGGAGCTCCCTTCACTCCAATATACAGAAACTGATTTAGGCGCCTGGGGCACTTCTCCCCAACCACCTTTACTTGAGTCGGTTGATACTTATATTCATTCTCCTCCTACAGTTGGTGTGTTTGAGTCAGAGTGCTCTACACCACGCAATAGTGGCCTGCTGGAAGATTTGCTTCATGAATCGAAGACTCTAGGCAGTGGAAAGAAGCATTTATCTGAAAAGAGTTCAAATTCATCAAGTATTACTCCTTGTGACGTGGTTGATAATAGCCCTTTAAATTTTTGCGAAACTGAATGGGAGGACTACAGAGAATCTCCTTTTTGTCATTCTGCTACTTCACTTTTCAACAACGAGTGCATTAGTAATAGTGGAAGCTCCATGGAAGAACCACTACCCTTAAACACCTTTCCTGGTAATTTTCCTTCTTTATGGCTTGGAAAAAGGTTACATTTTATTGTTTATTAATATTATTTTACTAAGGAAATGCTTAATTGTTTTGTTTTTTGTTTTTCTTGTACAACAACTATTCACATTGACGCAACTGCCATTGTTATTCTTCCAGGGAGCACTGTGAAACTAGAGCCATTTGAAACAGATTCAGTCACAGCGAAAGAGAGAGAACTAAGTACGCAAATGAATATTCGTCCTGATGCGTTACTTGGGTCAGAATGGTTTGATCAGACTACAGGGTACCTGGACCCCACCTTGGTGAGCGATACCATTGCCACAGTCCTAGGTGATGGATTGGCAAATGACTACAACAAGCACATGGCTAGCGGCACTGCTTCGCTAGGTCAAGAGATGATGGGCTTTGGTCATTGTGCGTGGAATGCCATGCCATCTGTGTGTCAATTGTCTGACCGCCTCTGATTTGATAAAATCTTTTACCACTTTCATTCGTGTTCATGATTTGTTTGATCGGAGTGGTACTCAATTCCTGAATCGTCAGGGACAGGAACTGAGTGAGACTTGACTTAGTTTTTTCGTTTGGCATGAAACATGGTTATTTTGTTCGTTGGTTATGCTTTTTTTAGTTGCTCTTTTAGCAAAACTATGGATATATGCAAAGCATAACTGTTTTTAGTGTTTTAGTTGGTTGCAGGATCAGCAGTGCTTGGGGAATAACTATGCTTTTTTGAACATTGAACGTTGAACTTTCGGATTGTGGATTCTGCTTATTAGCGAATTTGATTTCTCTTTTAATGCTCACTCATTTTTCTTACTTTTTCACCCCTAATAAGTATTGCATTAGACCATTTGTATTGTGGTTTTCTAATTTAGACGTAAGCACGCTCTAGGAGATTAGAAACCTTTCACTTATTTTCCTTCTACATTTTTCTTGCCAAACAAGATGATTTTCCATCTCACTTCCCTCCTATTAACCTTTTTTTTTTTTTAAAAAAAATTATTATTATTATTTTGGTTTGAACCGTATACAAGTGATTGATGGATAAAATTAAAAATACAGGTGTCCAGCGTTAATGTGCATTAACGGTGTCTTATGTTTATGTTTAGATGTTTTTTCATCTTTTGATTAATGCATGATTCAACTTTCGACCATTACAATTGTTGCAGATGTAGACGTACAATTATTTTGTTTTTGGTATTTTTCCACTTGCATACAACGTAGTAGTTGAGACGTTTGGCACTAGTTTTGGAAGATAAAATGGGTGATTTTGGGAAAGAAATAATAATGGGGTTGGAGCCCTTCAGTATATATAAGAAAATTTATATTAATTAAATATGTCAGAAAAATGGCCTTATCATAAATATATGTATTATAAATTACAAAAATATTGTTACCTTTTCTTCTCTATTAACACATTTTAGATATTAGGGTAAATCGTAATTAATTTTTCCTTTAATTGTTAGCGTTTTTCGTTATTGGCTATCACCGTCGACAACTCAAGCCCTTCACTGTCACCATTGAGTATCATAAGCTCTTCATCGTTGTCGTCAAGCACCTAACTCCTTGACCATCGCTATTAATTTCTGAATTATGCAAATAAGGGAGCTAATAGAGTTGTTCATAATCATTATGGATGTAGGCCTTCAAGGATGTAAGGAGAAGTCTCAAATGATCCATAAAGGTTGCTTAGTGGGCCAATTACAAGACTTAGGGGTATTTGGTATAGGAGTTTGGTTTCGTGGGAATGAAAATGTCAAATCTAACCTATGATTGGTAAATTTATATTTAATAGCTTCGGGGTTTGTTGTATCCAAGTGAGTAATATTTTTTAGCTTGATTTGAGAGTAATCTTCACCCTATTTAAACACTTGAGTTTCATATTCCCTTAATCTAAACTTCATCTAACTCTAACTTCATACCGTTAGAGTTAAACGTTTTAAAGAGGCTTTAACTGAGTTGATTCAGTAAGTAGAACTATCTGTTTCTTCATGGTTGCCCAACTTAGGTCCAAACCAAAGTCAAGAGAGCCCAATCCACATTGTCAAGGTTCTAGAAGACTCATTTTGAAGAGCATGCACGCTTAAATGTCTTGGAAGACATAAAATCATCTTATTTAAGTCTGTTCATACCTTGGGAAGGCTTCAACAACTTCCAACACAAGGATGCACATTTTCCCTTATTAATTATTTTAGGTCTTGTTTCAATGTTTTTAGTTGTGCATTTATTGTAATTTTATAGTTCAAGTCATATTAATGCATGTCTTAATTTGAGTTTTAATTGTCATTTATTGTATTGTGTAAGTACACAAATTTTCTAATTGTTTACCGAGATTTTCGGCAACTCTATTAATAAAGGTTGTTTAAGGATAATTGTAGTGAAAGAAGAAGGTTAACACGGGGTTTTTACGTGGTTGGGGCGTTAACTAGCCTTAGTCCACGAGTCGATAGCATTAGAGCTTGAAAAACATTTTACAATGGCGTTTTTCTCTGTATTTAGACAGAGTTACTGTCTGTGTTCCAGGGGATCTCCCCCATACAGTGTTCTATATCCTGTATTTATAGGCTTATGGGAACACCGGGTTTGGGCCGGGTATGACCCAGGCCCATTAGAGGTACGGATACTCTTGGCCTCTCTAGTGGAAGCCCAATACAAAAGATACGACATACATGAATTCCAGACCAGCTAAGGCCCAATAAGTTGACTCAAGAGCTATATCTTGCCCGACAAAACGATGCTTTTGGTCTGGACACTTCGAGTTACGAGGCAGATTCAGGAGACAAGACCAGTCAGAGTACTTGGCAGCGTAGGCCTGAAACGACGGCGTGCAATCCCGATGTGGCCTTTTCTGCAGGTGAAAAGTGGGGACAACGCCCACGCGGAGTGGGGCGGCTTCAGGATCCTGGACGCCTGACCTCTCTAACCGGGGATGAGGTGATCCGGGATCGTTGACCTTGGTCCCTCTTCATTTACCACATGCCCGGACCGTACCAGGGTCCGGGACCAGGACGCGTATGACGTGGGGGGCCCGAATGATCTGCACATCCTCCGGACGACTGTCCCGGAGGACGGGACCCGGAGGGCCATGCCGGACCCCTCCCATGGGCCCAGACATGCATCCCCGGCCCATACCCCTCCTCTCGGACATCTCCGTACCAAGAGGACTTGGGCCGGGCCCGCATGCTTACACATCCCCTGACAATGGGCCTGGACGAAGGTCCCGAGTCCATGCAGGAAATGGGGATAACATTTACCCCCCAAGCCTTCGCCTAGGCCTGCCAGGAGGAGGGTTGCATCGCTCCCAGGGCGCTCGCATGGTTGCCTTCCTAGTTCCTGCCCGGGATCACGGGTCCGTGACAGCGGGCCGTGGTACTGGCCGTACGCCTGGCCCGGACCGTTTACCAATATCCGGGGACGTTTACCTTTGTCCCGCTTCGTGGCAAGGGTACACATGTCACCAGGCGATTGCTGCACAGGTGCCTAGCCCTCCCAAGGGTCCCTAGGTCTAGGCTAGTGTGTTAGCGCGCGTCACGAAGCGTCCCATCCGCACGGGGGTCCATCATTAATGTCCTTGGGATGAGGTGGACTGTAGGATGGGGCGACCTTTGGCATCCGCCCCTTCTGGGCCGTTAGATCTTAGATGGCGAGGATCCAACCTGAAAGGAGTCATAAATGTCCCTGCGCGACTCCTGACCATCCGATGAAGAGACGCCTATCCGTTGGATCGGAGGCCAGGACTTGGGGCCATTATAAAAACCCCACGAAGGCCAACTTGGCACTTTTACACCTTCGAACCAGTTCAAGAACCGATAAGCTTTGCTCGAGATTCGCATGTCCGACATCGCCGACGACATATATCACCATCGGCTGACTCTGCGCCGCCGCCTGTTCCCCAGAATCCCAATTTCTACGCTTCCATCTGATTACGCGTCTCGGGCCTGTCCTGTCGACGAACTGCTAGACCGGCTACACCACTTCAAGAACGTGGTTCTGCCGTCCTTACAGTCGGACCACCACCATCTTCTACGGCCGACCACTCACAGTAAGTCCTCCTGACTCTCTTGACGACTTTGTGAACTTATGATGTTCTTTTAATGCGTGCGTTTAGGCCTTATATTTAGTTGTTAGGAAGGCCGCCTGGTTCGGGTTGCTCCGTATTCAGATGCTTCCCGGACAGAGGGTGGGTCTTAGTAGTTTCCTTCTTTCCCGATCGGGGTCCTGCAGCTCTTCGGAGCCCTGGACCAGATCCGAAGGGGCTCCAAGCAGTCCTTAGGAGACCCCACGTACCTTGACCAACTTTCTTGGGCTTAGGTACTGATTGCTTGGCTTTCTTTCTTTGTTCCCAGATCGTCAGCTATGGCAACGGTCGTTAGGCTCCATTCTGAAGAAGAGGTCAATAGGGCCCCTGTCGCCGTTTCTGGATCCCGGACGCCCAAGGGCAACAGGTGGGAAATGGACGTGACGCCCAACCTGTTCCAAAACTACCGGATGATGTTGCTCCTAGAGCAGCGTCTGGGCATCGAGTCAACTCTTGGACTCTTTCACAACCGCGTGGCCAGGATCGAGGAGCGAGCGCATACGTCCGTGGAAGGATTCGGGGCCTGGAGCGCCGGTCACATCAATGCGGGAGCTACGCTCTCGCTTCACGACTATTTCGTGCGGTTCTTGACGTACGTGGGAATTGCGCTGTTCCAGCTTCTGCCTCAAGCGTACCGGCTGCTGGCTAGATGGCGGGTGTTTTCCATCGCGAAGGAAGTCGCGGAGCCCACCCCTGCGGGGGTCCTGTACTTCTACAAGTTGGAGCTGCAGGTCAACGTCAAGGACAAGACCCTGAACGACTTTTATAGACTGAAGCCGCAGAGTGGCTACCCCGCTCCTACCAGCTCCTGGAGGCATCCCCCGGACGTCAGGCATTACTGGTTCCTGACATCCGGGTTCCTCGTGGACAAGAACCCCACACTGCTGCTGGACTTCCAGCGAGTGGGTAAGTATTTTTCTGGATCTCTCCTTTGGTCTGATATTCCTTATCCTTATTAGTCGTCTCTTATCATGTCTTCCGGGTGACAGGGCCTTTCGCTCAAACCCCCCTTACCGAGTTCATCATGGAAAGGAGGAGGTTTTACTCCGAGTTGAGCGCGGAGGATCTGGATGTGGGTGGCTACGTCACAAACGACAATCTCTGACTGGTCGGGTGGTCGGGATGCTCGCGGCCATCCAGACCATTGTTATCCCGAACCTTCGGGGCATCCCCTGCGAGAAGAACGTCGACGTCCGGGAGCAGTTGGCCCTGGATCACATTGCCAGTGTGGAAAGAGCGGTGCGAGCCGACGCGGCCCGGCGTAAGAAGGACCAGACCCCGACAGAGGCGGCCACCTCAGAGGAGCCGGAGGAGCTCTTCGAAGATGCCCTACCAAACACTGGGACTCCCGGGGCTAGCGTATCGGGGCGAGGTAACTCCCCTTTAATCTTAACTTATGCTCCCCGAGTCGGGGACTTAGCTAGGGATAGGCTAGTAGCCCCGGGCCCCGCGTCCGGGGCCGATGGGGAGATGAGACATTCGTTTCCCGTCCCCGTAGGCTCGGAGGTCCTCATGTTCTTATCCGGGTTCCTCCAATACGGGGGCTTCCTGAACCCAGACGACATAGGGGATCGGGTCCATTCATTTGCTTTAGAGGAATTGAGTCACGCCTGGGGCATAGATGAGGGTTCATCCTGGGTCATTTCTAACTTTGATTTGCGTGTTTGTCTGATTGGTTCATTGCCCTAACTCCCTTTTTTGTACTTTTGCAGGGGATTCCGATATGTCAACCCCCGCCAGCGAAATGAGGCAGCTCATCAAGGACAGGGCAGCCAAGAAGGCGCCCAGGAAGAACAATGAGGTGAAGGGCCCGGAGCCCCACCTTACCAGGGAAATGTTCGGGACGGAGCTCTATCCCGGTGAAGGAGTCCTGGCCGCGGTCCCCCTCTAGGCCGTGGAGCTTGCTGCAATCTCCACCTCCGCCCAGCCCCCCGTGATTGAATTGGAGGCGGGCGCGACGGTCAGCCGGAGTTCGGGAAAGAGGGGCCCGGATGCTAGCGCCGTAGAGGGAAACACCGGGAAGAGGCCCCGGACGGGGCGAGCTGGCTCGGCTGAAGAGTCACATGGTGAGAGTCGGCTGGCTGCGAAAGAAATCCCTGCATTGCCTGTTCTCCCCATACGCCTGACTCTTTTCGAGGAGGGGGAGTTAGCCTTGCGGGATGAGCAGTCCCGGCTGATCAACCGGACCTGGGAAAATGGTCGGTGCTGGAGGGACGAAACTTACAAGGCCCTGACGATCCGTATTCAGGTTGAGTTCGCGGAGCGTCCTGCCGAGTTCAGCGCTCCTCAGCCGATCGTGGATCGGCCAGCCGCCAAAGCAGGCTTCCGCCCTAAACTCGGCCAGGACACGACCCCCTTGGCGGCTGACCTGCTAGATCAGGTTGGGAACACCATGTCCAACCTCCAGCTCAAGAGGTACGCCACGATAGCCAACCCGGACGGGCTGTTCATCTCCTAGGCTCTCCGCCACCAGGCCACGGCGGTAACTTTCACTTCTCTTACATTCCTTCCCTTACTTGTTGACGAGGGTTTTATTTTCTAACTTTTCTTTGCTCCAGGTTGACCTGTTGTCCCAAAGGAGTGCCGATTTGGTGGCCGAGCTGGCCATAAAGATGGAGACGACCAAGCTGGAGTTAGAGGCGGCCGTGAATCAGAGGGAGGCCGCCAAGGAGGCTCTTGGCCGGGAGGTGGCCCGTGCCCAGACAGAGAGCGAGGAGCTCGACCGCGCCAAGGCCGGGTTGGAACAGGAGTTGTCCCGGAAATCAAAGGAGGCCGATGAACATGCGACACTTTTGGAGACGGCCGCGGTTCAGTCCGTCTTGGATAAGGAGGAGATCCAGGCCTTGAAGGTCCGAGTCTGCGAACTGGGCGACTCTCTACTTCAGGAGAAGGCGGCGCACGAAACAACCCGTCGCGAAAAGGAGGAGGCCGAGGGCTTGCTAGATGTCACTTTTGACGAGGCCATCTACATGGCCTGGTGCAAGGATAAGAGCATGAACCTCCTCGTCTTCCCTGATCTGGAGTCGAAGCGGGCCGAGTTCGAGGCCAAGGAGAAGGAGGACGCGGACCTCCGGGGGGATGAGTTGTAGGCTCGAACCCCGGCCTTGTAATTTTATTAGTGTTTTTGGCTTGTAATTAAATTTAAAACACTGCTACCTTCTCTGGTTTTTATGTAGGCTTCCTTTCGTTGTTCCGAGTAGAAATTTCATTCTGTTGCCGCGATTAATCGATTGTGAGGGTTTAGTTCCAGTTCCAACGGCCTGGACTAGACCCAACGACTTAACTCTCCAAGATTTTAATCCTGGCACCAAGTCCAGGGCCATCGGGGCTTAGTCTAACTTGTAGCTTTGTTCTCCTTTTATCAGTTTTAGGCCATGGCTTTGCCCTGGGGCAAACCGGATGCTTCTATCTCCCGGACATCAATTGTCCGAACTGGACGAGCCTTGGGCCCGGTCCCCTTTGTATTTTATACCCTCGGACATCGTTCGTCCGGGGTGGGGCCGGCCTTAGGCTCGGTCCTCTTTGTTTTACACCCCCAGACGTCGTTTGTCCGGGGGGGACCGGCCTCCAGCTCGGTCCTTCGTCTTATACTCCCGAACGTCGTTCGTCCGGGGTGGGATCGGCCTTAGGCTCGATCCTCTTTATTTTATACCCCCGGACATCGTTCGTCCGGGATGGGACCGGCCTTGGGCTCGGTCCTCTTTGTTTTACACCCCCGGACGTCGTTTGTCCGGGGTGGGACCGGCCTCCGGCTCGGTCCTCTTTATTTTATACCCCCGGACATCGTTCGTCCGGGGTGGAACTGGCCTTAGGCTCGGTCCTCTTTATTTTACACCCTCGGACGACGTTTTTCCGGGGTGGGACCGGCCTCCGGCTCGGTCCTCTTTATTTTATACCCACGGACATCGTTCGTCCGGGGTGGGACCAGCCTTGGGCTCGGTCCTCTTTATTTTACACCCCTGGATGTCGTTTGTCCGGGGTGGGACCGGCCTCCGGTTCGGTCCTTCGTCTTATACCCCCGGACATTGTTCGTCCGAGGTGGGACCGGCCTTGGGCTCGATCCTCTTTATTTTATACCCCCGGACATCGTTCGTCCGGGGTGGGACCGGCCTTGGGCTTGGTCCTCTTTATTTTATACCCCCGGACATCGTTCGTCCGGGGTGGGACCGGCCTTGGGCTCGGTCCTCTTTGTTTTATACCCCTGGACATCATTCGTTCGGGGTGGGGCCGTGGGGTTTGAGTCGCCCGGACCTTGGTGGTCCGAGCCGGGACTAGCCTAAGCTTGCGCCCCGCCAGGTGTTTGCCTACACCCGGGATACCCCCCGCAAGTGAACGGAGACGGGTCTGGGGTCACTTGAGAAAGATTAGCATGGTTTCACAATATTTCTTTATGACGTTTTGCACACGCCATTTTCATTGTTTGAAAAAGGTTCGCCCTGAGGCGTACATTGTTTACAACGAAAATATTAAACTGGGAAAGGCTCTCTGACTACTGATAGTATTTACGGAGAAGCTCCGCATTCCAGGCTCGCGGGACTTCCGAGCCATCGAGCCGCTTTAAGCGGTATGTTCCGGGGCACGCCTCGTGCTGGACCTCGTACGACCCCTCCCAATTTGGGCCCAGAACCCTCACTCCCGGATCTTGAGTAGCAGGGAAGACTCTTTGCAAGACCAAGCCGCCGGTTTCAAACTTACGGCTCTTGACTTTGGAGTTGAAGTGCCGCGCGATCTTGCCTTGGTACATCTTTAGCTGCACCTACGACTCTTCCCGGATCTCCTCGATGAGATCTAGTGATTCTTGGAGTAAGGCGTGGTTCTGGGCGGGATCGTACGTGTCACGTCGGTGGGACGGGACCGTTGCTTCGATTGGGATGACGGCTTCACATCCATAGACCATAGAGTAGGGGGTGTGTCCGGTTGACGTCCTCTCGGTCGTCCGGTAAGCCCATAGTACGCGGGGCAGTTCCTCGGACCATTTGCTCTTACAGGCCTGGAGTTTTTTCTTCAGCGCCCCCTTTAGGATTTTGTTCACGGCTTCTGCCTGCTCGTTTTCCTGGGGCCTGGCAACCTCGGAGAAGCTCTTCACTATACCGTGCCTTTCGCAAAAATCCGTGAAGTGGGCGCTGTCGAACTGCTTCCTGTTTTCGGACACGATTTTGTAGGGGAGGCCATACCGACACACTATGTTGTTGATGACGAAGTCTAAGGCCTTTTTGGAAGTGATTGTGCTCATGGGCTCCACCTCAACCCACTTTGTGTAGTAGTCCACGCCCACGATGGCATACTTTACCCCTCCTCTCCCAGTCGGGAGAGACCCAACGAGATCAATCCCCCACACTGCGAAGGGCCAGGGGCTGTGCATCAAGGTTATCTCTGTTGGGGGGGCCCGTGGGACCTTCGCGTACCTCTGGCACTGTTCTCACTTGCGGACGTATTCAATACAGTCCTTCTTCATGGTTGGCCAGAAGTACCCTTGGTGCAGGATCTTCTTGGATAGGCTGGGCCTGGCAGTGTGATCTCCGCAAGAACCTTCGTGCACTTCATGCATGATGGCGCTCAGCTCAGTCCCGGACACACACCTGAGGTAAGGCATGGACAAACCCCGACGATAGAGTTTTCCGTCCATCATGACATATCGGTGGACTTGGTACTGGAGTTTCCTTGCTGCGGCCTGGTCTTTTGGAACTTCCCCGGCAGACAAGTAGCGGATGAGCGGTCCCATCCAGGAAGTGGAGTGATCGACGGTGTGGACCGCGGGGGCCTTGATGCTCGGGACGGGGAGATGGTTGACGGGGACCAGTCCGGCTAGCTCTGCCTCGGCGTCCGTGGCCAGTTTCGCTAGTGTATCTGCGAAGACATTTTGTTCCCGGGGGATCTGGCGGATGGAATGTGCTACGAATGCCTGTAGCATTTCCCTCGCTTGAGTCACGTAGGCCACCATTCTCTCTCCTTTAGTATGATATTCCCCTGAGATTTGTCTGACAACTAGCTGGGAATCGCTGTAAATTTCCAGGTTTGCTGCCCCTACCTCCCGGGCCAAGCGCAGGCCGGCTAGGACAGCTTCATGCCCTGCTTCGTTATTTGACGCCTTGAACTGGAAACGGAGGGCATTTTGTAACTGGTGCCCTTGTGGGGATACCAAGATGATCCCGGCCCCGGCCCCGTTCTCATTCGAGGCTCCGTCCACGAAGAATTTCCACATGGGCGCTGTGGGGGCTTCGGGAATATTGTCTTCCGGAGAAATCCCAGAACATTCAACGATGAAATCGGCCAGGGCCTGTCCCTTGATGGACACCCTGGGGACGTAGGATATATCGAAATTGCTCAGCACCATGGCCCACTTCAGAAGTCTTCCCGATGACTCGGGCTTCTGTAACACCTGCGTCAAGGGGTGGTTGGTTAAGACCTTTATGGCGTGGGCCTGAAAGTAAGGTCGAAGCTTTTGGGACGCCATCAGCAGGCAGAAAGTCAGCTTTTCGATCAACGGGTACCGAGAATCAGCGTTTAGCAGTCGCTTGCTTACATAGTATACCGGGAGTTGTGTCCTTTCTTCCTCTCGTACCAACGCAGCGCTGATTGCGTGCTCTGACACGGCCAGGTACAGATACAGGGGCTCCCCTTCTACCAGTTTCGCCAGGATTAGGGCTTGGGCCAGGTGTTCTTTCAGCTTTAGAAAGGCCTCTTCACATTCGGGTGACCATTCGAAATGCTGGCTTCCCCGAAGGACGTTGAAGAACGGGACGCACTTGTCCGTGGCTTTGGAAACGAAGCGGCTCAAAGCGGCTACTCGCCCCGTCAGGCTTTGCATGTCCTTGTGTTTCTGGGGAGAGGCCATGTTGATCAGTGCCTTGATCTTATCTGGATTGGCTTCTATTCCCCGGAAACTCACTATAAAGCCCAGGATCTTCCCAGAGGCCACGCCGAAAGTGCACTTTTTGGGATTCAGCTTCATCCCATACTTTCGAATGACTGCGAAAGCCTCCGCCAGGTCATCTGAATGGCTCCGGGACGTCTTGGACTTGACCAGCATATCATCGATGTATACCTCCATGTTTCGCCCTAACTGGGCCCGAAACATTTGATTGACGAGCCTTTGGTAAGTTGCTCCGGCATTCTTCAGCCCGAAAGGCATGACTATGTGGCAGTAGATTCCCTTGTCAGTTTGGAAACTGGTGTGCTCCTGATCTGCCACGTGCATAGAGATCTGATTGTAGCCGGAGTAAGCGTCCATGAAGCTCAAGATCTCGTACCCGGACGTAGCATCCACCATTTGGTCGATTCGGGGGAGTGGGAAACAGTCCTTCGGACAAGCTTTGTTGAGGTCCGTGAAGTCAATGCATGTTCTCCACGTCCCGTTCGGTTTTGGCACCAAGACGGGATTGGCCAGCCACACGGGGTACACAGCCTCGCGTATGAAGTTGATGAAAGACAGCTTCTCGACCTCCAGCTTGAGGGCCTCATCCCTCTTCGTCCCCAAAGGCCTGCATTTCTGGCTGACCGGGGTCGCGTTTGGGTCAATACTTAACACGTGGAAAATGATATTGCGGTCGATCCCAGTCATGTCTGAGTGGGACCAGGCCAGGATATCCTGGTTTCCCTTAACTTGGGCGACGATGAAGGCCCGGACGTTTGCCGGCAGACTTTTCCCGACTTGGATGTTCCGGGTCGGATCGATTTCGCTGATGCACACCTCTTCTATCTCGTCCATTGGTTCCAGGACGCGGTCGTCCCCTATCCGTGGGTCCAGGTCATCCTCGTCCGGGACCAGCCTCTCAGCAGGCGGGAAGGGAGTTGGTTCGACGAAGTCCTCAACAGGCTCTTCCTGGACCATGTATATGGGTCGGGCCGACATGTGGTAGCACTTCCGGGCGCTCTTCTGGTCTCCCCGGACAGTCCCTACCCCTCCGTTGTCGCATGGGAACTTCATGCAAAAATGGCGGATGGAGGTGACGGCTCCGAACTCGACCAATGCTGGCCGGCCAAAGATGACGTTGTAAGCGGTGGGGCAGTCCACCACCACAAAGGTGCATAACTTGAACGAGTGCTGCAATTCACTCCCCAGCATAACTGGCAGCTGGATCTTTTCCATGGGGAGAAGTGCATCTCCGTTGAAGCCGTAAATCTCGGTCGGGCACGATGCCAAATCCGCTTCGGTCAAGCCAATGGCGGTGAAGGCGGGCTTGAACAACAGGTTGACGGAGCTCCCATCGTCCACCAACACGCGGGACACCAACTTATTGGCGATTTGAGCATCTATGGCCAGCGGGTCGTGGTGCGGAAAGTGGACATTGCGGGCGTCGTCCTCCGTGAAGGTGATGGGGAGGTCCATCAGCTTAGGGTGCTGAGCCGGAGACTGGACAAGGGTGCACACCTCCTGATCGTGGTCCAGCTCGCTCAGGTAGCGCTTTTGGTCATTTCGGGATGGCCCCCCAGGTGAGGTCCGCCCGAGATGGTCGCCACATGTCCGTCAACGCGAGAGGATGCTGCCCCGGAGGGGTAAGGCATTCCAGGGCCGGGAATTTGCGCGACGGGGGCCCCCTGAGGGGCCAGCGTCGGGGGTCCCTGTGCATACCCTCCCTTGGGGGGGGGGGGTATGCCTGAGTCGCTCCCGGGGCCGCGGGCTGTTCGAGGCTTGTTGACAGGCTCGGGACTCCCACGGGCATCCTTACCCACTAGTGGAGGTGCCCCAGCTTGATGAGATTTTCAATCTCATCCTTGAGCTGCCGACATTCATCAGTGGTGTGGCCCACATCCTTGTGATAGGCGCACCTTTTGCTGGTGTCTCTCAGATTCCTTCCCCCTTTGAACATGGGGCTAGGCTTCCGGTAATGAATTGCCCTCTCCGTTGCCAGATAGATGTTCTCCCTGGTGTCCACCAGGTTGGTGTATTCTGAATATTGGGGCTCGTAGCCCCTCTTCCCCTTCTTGACTGGCTCGGGTCGGTTCTGGCCTTTGCCCGATCGCTTCCCCCGGGAGGGGTTCACGCTCGCCTCGGTCACCCCTGTTTGTGACTGCTGGGCCTTGACAGGGGCCATGCTTTGCCCTGCCGGCGCGACGCCGTAACCGGAGAAGTGGGTGGACTGGGCCGGGGCGTACCCTGAAGTGGCAGGGCCATACACCGTAGGGGTGTAGCTGACTCCGGGCGCGACGGCCGGTCCCAGGGCAACGGGGGGTGCGGTGTAGGACTGCACCGGGAACTGTCCCTCATATCTCGAGAACGTCTGGGGGATGGGATGCAGAGCCGGGGGCCACCCGAAGGCCTAGATTTGGGCTTCTTCCCAGTTGATGAATCCTTGGGCCCTCCTGATGAACTCTTCCAGGGTAGCGGCCTTGCTACGCTGCATGTCATCCCATTGGGGGGACCCGGCCCGGATTCCAGACTGCAGTGCCACCAGGCACTGTCCGTTGTCTACTTTCATCTTGGAGGCTTCTTCAGTAAAGCGCTGGATGTAGGCCCTCAGTGTCTCCACGGGGAGCTGCTTGATATTGGTGAGAGCGCTGATATGCATATCCATCCTCATGGCGGCCACGAGCTGCTTGCGAAACACTGACTACAGCCTGGACCAGGATTGGATGGAGCCCGGCTTAAGTCTCTTCCACCACTCTTCGGCGGGACCGCCCAAAGTGATCGAGAAGCAGAGGCACTTGCCGTCGTCGCTGACATGGCCACCGTCATGAGCCGGTTGTATCGGGACAGATGGTCCCGGGGGTCGGTGTTTCCAGTATAGGTGGTGAGGCTTGGGATCTTGAACCCCTTGGGGAGTATGGCGTCCAGGATGTGCCTCGCGCAGGGCTCTTTATCCTCTTCGTCGGAGTCGGCGTCCGCGCCTTCTTGCTTGCGGACCAGGCGATCCGTGACCTTTTTCAACGCGACCATCTGCTCCATGAGCTGCCTGGCCGTGCCATCTTCCAGGGGGATTCTCTCGTTCCTCCTGTCGTTGAGGTTGTTCCTGAGGTCGCCATCTTGGGGGAGGATCTTTTCCTTGCGGGCCCGCTCCTTCCGAGCGTTCAGTCCATCGCGTAAGTCTACCCGGGAAGTGTCGTCCCCTGAACTGAGAGCATGACTTTCCTTGTGGCGAGGCCGTTCCCGACGGTTCTTGTTAACCGAGGCACTTGGGTGCAAAGATTTTTCCCGCTCGTCTCGCCCTGGGGCGTGTCGGGGCTGTACGTTCCACGGCCGTGTCCCCTGCGGATCGATCGGGTGGCCTCGTCCTGGGACGGGGCACACCTTCTCTTTCCTAGGGAGCGGCCGGGGACGGGTCCCAACTTTTCTGACGGGGGTGGTCTTTTCTCGGGTCTTTTTACCGGCCTTCTTTCTCTCCTTGCTCGGGTTTCCCGGAGCTGGCTCAGGAAAAGGCTCCGGGGGAGGGGCCGGGCTGGCTCCTTCGGGGACCCCGGCTCGTTCTTGCAGAGCAGGCTTCTGTGCTTCTGGAAGAGGGCCAGTTGCGGGATTGGCTGCTGGACCCTGCGCGGCTATGAGTGCCTGCAGGGCTTGGAGAGACTCTTGCATTCGTTGATGCGCCTCCGCTTGCTCAGCGATCCTGGCTTCTTGATCCAGGACTTGCTACCTCAGTCTGGTCACCTCCAAGTCTTGCTGGTCGGGCTCTCCTTCGGGGGTCTCAAGATCTGCATCTTTGTCGTGGTACTCCCCCTCATTTTCCTCTTCATAATATTCCTCCTCGTTCTCCTCTTCGTATTCTGTCCCACCTTTGTAGTCTTGTGACTCGTCATGGTGAGATGTTTGAGGAGGCGCGTCTTCAGGAAAATCCTGAGGAAGATGCTGTGAAGGCAGCGGGTCTCTACTGCCCTGCTCTGGATTGCTAGGGTCGAAGGTTGTGTGTCGTGTGTTCACCATTGTAGTAAATGCCTGACGTTAGCACTAGCTTCCCTCAGCTCTCAATGAAAGCACCAAACTGTTTACCGAGATTTTCAGCAACTCTATTAATAAAGGTTGTTTAAGGATAATTGTAGTGAAAGCAGAAGGTTAACACGGGGTTGGGGCGTTAACTAGCCTTAGTCCACGAGTCGATAGTATTAGAGCTTGAAAAACCTTTTACAATGGCGTTTTTCTCTGTATTTAGACAGAGTTATTGTCTGTGTTCCAGGGGATCTCCCCCATACAATGTTCTATAGCCTGTATTTATAGGCTTATGGGAACACCGGGTTTGGGCCGGGTATGACCCGGGCCCATTAGAGATACGGATACTCTTGGCCTCTCTAGTGGAAGCCCAATACAAAAGATACGACATACATGAATTCCAGACCAGCTAAGGCCCAATAAGTTGACTCAAGAGCTATATCTTGCCCGACAAAACGGTGTTTTTGGTCTGGACACTTTGAGTTACGAGGCAGATTCAGGAGACAAGACCAGTTAGAGTACTTGGCAGCGCAGGCCTGAAACGACGGCGTGCAATCCCGAGGTGGCCTTTTCTGCCGGTGAAAAGTGGGGACAACGCCCACGCGGAGTGGGGCGGCTTCAGGATCCTGGACGCCTGACCTCTCTAACCGGGGATGAGGTGATCCGGGATCGTTTACCTTGGTCCCTCTTCATTTACCACAGGCCCGGACCGTACCAGGGTCCGGGACCAGGACGCGTATGACGTGGGGGGCCCGAATGATCTGCACATCCTCCGGACGACCGTCCCAGAGGACGGGACCCGGAGGGCCATGCCGGACCCCTCCCATGGGCCCAGACATGCATCCTCGGCCCATACCCCTCCTCTCGGACATCTCCGTACCAAGAGGACTTGGGCCGGGCCCGCATGCTTACACATCCCCTGACAATGGGCCTGGACAAAGGTCCCAAGTCCATGCAGGAAATGGGGATAACACTGATAAATAGGACCAAGTAACGTATGTTTTGAATTAATTAATTAGATTAAGAGAATTTTTAGTTAGTTATTTTGTGTGCTTCTTTGTTCTTGAGAATACTTTGAACTTATCAAGATTATTTATTGTGACGTTCAACAACTAGACTTATCATATAGATTCTTCAATGTATTTCTTAAGTATCTTGATCTTGGTGTGATGTCTTCACATTTCGTAGTTCTTGGTTCTTATCTCTTTATAGATAACGAGTTAGAACTCAATTTACTTGTTCTTTGAAGAGTTTGAGATTCTATTCTAGATATTGTAATCGGGTTTCTTCACATGTATTGATGAGGTTCATATCAGCTCCCCTAAGCGCTTTCGAGTTTTTCTTTAGTCAAAGGTTACCTTAAACTCGAAATCTTTTATTGTTGTACATGTTTTTAGCACGTTCAAAAGCCAATTATGAGATCACCCTCATAACTGCAGATGTGATTTCCTACAATTGATTAGACGGGCACCAACAACCCGTCAAGAACAAAGAGAGAGAGAGAGAGAGATGAGAGTTCAATTGGGAGCATCGGTGGGGTGTTAGCCAAAGGGACTCTGACGCTCAAGTTAGTCAGATTGTAACGAACGCTAATTGAAAGTAATAAAACTATGATGTAAATAATGAAATATTGATGGATGAGTAGTGGAATGGTCAGAGTGGCGGTGGCAATGACGGCGGGACTGAACGACTGGGTTAAGTTCGGTGAGGTCAGATCAAACTGACTAATTCCACTTGCTTGACTGTATCGCTGAGAGAGAGAATAGTCTTCGTTTCAATAAGAGAGTAAAAGAGAGTCAAGTGATTATTCGATGTCCTCTTCTCAACCCCTTGGGGTCTTTTTTATAGACGTCCTGTAATGCCCTGCTAATTAGGGTCTATTACCAGGTGTGTTTAGAAACCAGTGCTGGACTTACTAACAAGTCATTTGGACTAAACATGTGCTTAAGCCACTAAGGTTTAGGTATTAAAAACTTTTGATTATCTTATAAACATTTCCATTAAGTTAGTAACCAATTCTCTACATGGGATCCCAAAAACATTAGTTTAAAAGCCTGTTACAAAACTTAGATTACATATTAAGCCGTCCTAAGCGGCAAAAGCTGGGTTTAACCCTAGTTCCTCTGAGCTTCTCGGACGTGGTGGTCGAGCGGACTGCATATGTACATACCACTGCTAATGCCCTCCGACTCATGGCTGGTTGAGCTTCTCTTTACCTTTACCTGCACCACAAAGCACCTGTGAGCCAGAAGACTCAGTAAGAAAACTCAATCAATAGTTCAGTGAATAAAACAACCATTAAACAGTAATAACTGAATCCAGTGCACTCATTAAACCCAATTGGAGACCATAGAGTCACACAAGTGCATGTCGCACTTCCTTTCATGTTGTTGGCATCCGAGCCAGTCAAGTGCATGTTGGACTCCCAGGGTGGCCCAGCCATGGTGGCCTGCACTCCACGTGCTTTATGCCAATCTTAGTTTATAAACTAAGTTCCTTATGCCATTGACTTATAAGTCAAGCCACCACGTGCCTCCAACTAATAAGTTGAAGCTTTGAGATTCTTAACTAATAGAATTTCCTAGAACCCATCAAATTCACAACTAATAAGTTGATCTCCATTTAACCCCCTAGTGATACCCTAGTTTATAAACTAAGCCCCACATTCACACAAATAGTCTCATGTTCCATATAGCACACTTAACAGATAATCACACAATGCATTATAATACATCCACTCAACAGTTATAAGCATAATCATAATTATGCACATTACAACATACCTAATCAGACATTCACAACATAATCATAATCATGTTCATCACCTTAACTGAGCTCTAAGCATACATTCACATAACAGGTGCAGTTTTCTTACCTTTGGTCCGTATGCGGGTTACTAGCGACAACCCTCTGAGCACGATCCCCGATTCAAGCCCTTAGCGAAAACCTAGTCACAACCGCGATAAAGAATTTCCCATCAATAACAGGTAGATAACAACTTCCAGACCAACTCTTAGCCTTCGGGACATCGAATTCCACTTAACAAGGAAGTAGGATCGATCCCGAGCCCAAACGGTTAAGTTTCCAATCTAAAAATCCCATTATGGTCAATTTTCCCCTTAAGAGTCGCGACCCCTCACAGCTGAGTCGCGGCCCGCCCCTGCATCCGAGCCCTGTGGGCCTAAAATCCCCTTCGCAGGCTGCGACTCACCATAAAAGAGCCGCGACTCATCACCACAAACCCAGAGTTTTCTGGGTTTTTCCTGCAACCAAACCCAACCAAGCTCATCCAATTTCCTCCCAACCTTCCAATTAAGTTCCCAAAAACAATATACCTCTTACCAGCAATCAAACCCAACTGAATACTAAGTTAAACTCATCAAAATCCCAAAACCCAATCTACCAATTAACAAACATGCATAGACATCCTCACTCTAAATTATTCAGCATAATTAACCAAGCAAATTTTAGTTCAGATTTCATACCTCAGCTGTGATGAAGCCCTTGAGCTAAACCTCTAGTTTTCCCCAAGTTTGGCACCTTAATTCCCAAGCTTCACTCTTTGAATTTTCCAAAAACCTCATCAAGCTTCTATGTCACCTAGAGAACGCGAAAGAGAGAAAGGGGCTGCTGAATTCTTCTTCATGTAACTTCTCAAACTTTCTGAGTATATCCCAGCCACCTAAGCCTTAAACCACAATGGAGATGACTAAGTTACCCCTTGCTCTTAGCTTATACCTCAAATATCTATAAGGGCAATTTTGTCATTTGCCTTAAATCCCGCTATCCACAATTTGCATCCTATAATTCCTGCCACTTCCATTATTCTCACACAATTACCAATAATTCCTTGTTACCCACTAATTCCCGGTAATGTACTAAATTACTAGAATACACCCCAAACCGGGTATTTAGACCCCGTTGTGACTTTTTCGCTAACTTGCTCATCGGAACCGCCTCTCGTCGAGTAACCCAAATATATCCACATAATAATGTGGTCCCAATCACACAAGAACATATTCACATATTTAATATCTTTAAAATACAAGCATAATTATATTATAATATAATTCACATAATAACTCAATTATTGCCTCTCGGCCCCCTAATCCAGGCACTAAGCCTTATTAGGAAATTTGGGATGTTACACGTCCTCTTCTGTCCATTCTTCTATCGTCTATCTCACCCGTCTAACCAGTTCTTAGTGGTTCCCCTCCGATCTTCATGGGAAGAGGAGCCAGTTTTTTGACAGCTTCAACATCTCTAACTGACTGAATGCACCCGGACTTGGGCCTGGGTGCTAGCTGGTCCATTTGGATGGCTTATTTAATATAAGTGAGCCCATTTACATTAGTTTGGGGCCTTACTTGTTTATTGGGCCTGGTGAGCTAGTCTGGCTGACTAGTTGGACTTTAATTGTAGACCAATTTTGTCCACTATAGTTTGTCCGTCACTCTCTAGTTAGAACTCATTCTAGCTAGAGAGTTTATAATATAGAATTCTAAGCACTATGAGACCTTAAGGTTACCTGACCAAGCAGGGTGAGTGCCTAAGTAGCCTGGTGGCTAGGTGGCCAAGTGGCCAGGTGGTCAGTTGGACCGAGTGGCCGAATGGCCTAGTGGCCGAGCGGCCTATTGGCTGAGTGGTCGTATGGCCTTTTGGCCAGGTGGTCGAGTGGCTGTGTGGCCTTTTGGCTAGGTGGCCAAGTGGACATGTGGCTCTACAGTCCGGCCGAATGGCTGGATGGCTTGGCCAGGCGGTCCGTGTGGTGGCCGAGTGAGGCAGTCCAAGTGGCCTGCTATGCGATCGCATGCTCAGGAGAGACAGCTGAGCGGGCTGAGTGGTTCGCTTGGACGACTGAGTGGCCTGCCGAGGAGGCTGTGTGCCTGGGAGAGACGATTGAGCGGGCCGAGTGCTCCACCTAGGTGGCTGAGTGACTCATGCGCTTGGGCCTGCCTAGGAGGCTGTGTGCCTGGGAGAGATGGTCGAGTAGGTTGAGTGCTCCGCCTAGATGACCGAGTGTGTTGTCTAGTTTACCAAACACATTGTCAAGTGGCTTGCCAAGTTTTCTTAGTCCCCCCCCACCAGCTGCTTCTTTGAGCTTGGGTCGCGGTGCCCAAGAACAGGGCCGCGACCCCCACCGAGAAACCAGCCATAACCCCGATTTTAACCTTTTAAAATCTCCCAAAAACCTACCCAAACATCTCCAAACTCAAAAATCAAAGTTCCCAAACATCCCCATGATCCAAAACCCATAAAACCCAAGCTTCAATTCAATCAAAAACTCATCAAAACACAAAGTCCAATTCAAGCTTAAAAACTTAAAACTTGAATTACCTCCAATTGAGTTGTTTCCAACTAAATCCTTCGGCTAATAAACTTCTAATCTTCCCTAGGATCGCTAATCCTCGCTTGAATCTGAGTCTTAGAACTCAAGTTACCTTCGAAAATGCGATCGGGAGACGAAAAGGGAACTTAGAGGGAGAGAGTACATACAAAACGTTCTTTTATTCTTTTAAAGGTTACTTCAAGCTTAAGTAGCCTCAAACAAATCCTAACGCTCGGGGTCCCGAAAACACCCTCGGGGACGAAATAGTCAAAACCTCCATAATTTCCCCCTGATCTTACTAACTCCCAATTTATCAGCAAATATTGATTCTCATTACCCAATAACCCGGTAATGCTCTAAATACCCATTGACTCACTCCGAGTCAAGAATAAATCCCGTTGTGACTTTCCCACTAGCTTAGCTCCTAGGATCGTCTCGTGCTGGGTAACCCTGACATAACCAAATAATAATAAAGCACCACACACATATCACATATTTGCCAAATATGCCCGAAATGGCCAAAATATGAAAATCACCCAATTACTCAGAAATGGGTTCACATGCATATTTAATACACCTAAACATGCATATTATCATTTAATAACACAATAAATCAATTATGGCCATCCCGACCTCCTAATCAAGGTCCTAAACCTCATTAGGAAATTTGGGGCATTACAGACACGGGGAGACATTTAGTGTCAACTTGGTACAAAGTTTAGTAAACTAAGAGATGGGCAACGACTTAGTCAGAATGTCTGCATTTGGTGAGTAGAGTCAACATATCTAACATCAAGTTGTTTAGCCAAAACACGATCCTGGACGAAGCGTAGATCAATTTCTAAGTGTTTTGTTCTGCCATGGAGAACTGGATTTGAGGCTAAGGAACCAGCTCCCTTGTTTCACCACACAAGATTGGACATTGAGCTAGCCGAATATCTAACTCAGTGAGAAGTGACTACAACAATATCAACTCAGATGTAGCTAAAGCCAAAAACCTATACTTAGACTCAGTATTTGATCTGGCAATGACATTTTTCTTTTAGGAGCACCAACTAATGAGATTGCCTCCAAGAAAGACACAATACCCAGAAGTTGATTTTCGATCATCAATACACCCTGCCCAATCAGCATCCGTGTAACCTTCCAAAGCAAGTCGGACATGTTGATTTGAAACACAATTCAAATGTTGGAGTTCCAACAAGATATCGAAGTATCCTTTTGCAAGCAACCCAATGTGTAGTGGTTGGAGCTTTCAAAAATCGACTTAGACAGTTCACAACAAAGGCAATATCAGAAATTGTCATGGTAAGATACTATAGTGCACCAATCACACTACGATATAGCTTGGGATCCTCCTGAGGTGTCGCCTGTGGTTTGGCTGCAGCCATATTTGTTTTTTGCAGAAGGTCTTGAATGTACTTTCTCTAATTCAGAAACAGGCCAGTTAAGTTTCTGAATACCTCAAAACCAAGGAAATAGTGAACAAATCCAAGCACTTTCAAGGAAAAATGTAGATGTAAATCAGTGATAATCTTGTGAATTTGAGCAGGGTCATCACCAGTAATCAATATGTCATCAACATAAACTAACACAAGTATGATCTTTCCATGTTTCCTTGTAAAAAACAAACTTGTATCAAACTTAAAGTTGGTAAACCCGTACCTTAATAAAGAACTTTTGAGCTTATCAAACCAAGCACTTGGGGATTGTTTTAGACCATATAATGCCTTGTTGAGTTTCGATACATGATTGGGATGTTGAGTGTTGACAAAGCCTTGAGGTTGATGCATATAAACAGTTTCTTGTAACTCTCCATTTAGAAATGCATTATTTACATCGATTTGTTGAACATCCCATCCAAAGGTTAAGGCTAGAGTAAAGATAACTCTAATCGTGCAAGGCTTGATCACATGACTATAGGTTTCAAAGAAATTCAAACTAGCTGTCTGTTGAAAACCTTTGGCAACAAGACATGCCTTGTATTTGTCCATACTTCCATCTGCATTGTATTTGACCCAAAATATCCATCTGTTGCTCACAACTGTCATATCGGGTGTTGCAGGAACTAAAGTCCATGTATTAATCTTCTCTAATGCCTGAAATTCTTGTTGCATTGCTTGTTTCCAACGTGGGTAAACAAGAGCACTTTTAATAGAAATCGGTTCTAAATCAGTTAATGCGGTAGTGAGATATGCTTTAGGTTTGAAAATGCCAACTTTTGACCAGGTGACCATGGCATGGGTGTTATGAGTTGTGGGTGGGATGGGAAAGTTTGGATGTAGATCAGAAATGAAAATGAATTGAGGAGACTCAGATTGGACTTGAATGGGTGAGACACAAGGTAGAGGGGACATATTGGTGTCAGAGA